>NC_091156.1:46810534-46880534 GCF_040958095.1 Procambarus clarkii
TGGACTTTAAGAATGCCTTCAACATGGTCAGAAGAGATGCAGTACTTTGTGCCGTACATCGCCATTTCCGGCCCCTCTACCCGTTCATACTATCGTGCTACAGTGGTGAGTCCAAACTGCTCTTTGGTGAACGTGAAATCAGATCATGTGAAGGTGTTCAGCAAGGTGATCCTCTTGCTCCCCTTCTTTTCTGCTTAGTCTTAAAAGAAATCACCGAAACCTTGTCCAGCGAGTTCAACATCTGGTTTTTGGATGATGGCACTATAGCTGGCACCATAGACCATCTCTTGGCAGATATCAGGAAAATAAGGGAGCAAGAAGTAAGCCTGGGTCTTGTCCTGAACCCTTACAAGTGTGAAGTAGTCTCTTCCAACCCAGACATCGTAGCTAGAATAAGGTCTACCTTGCCTGGAGCCCATGTCATTAGGGCCGAGAACAGCACTCTCCTTGGAGTCCCCCTCGGGCCTATCGCCATTGAGGAGATCCTTGAAAAGAAAATCGCAGACCTTAGAAAGGATGGAAGACAGAATAGGTGACATCGATGCCCACGATGCTTTTTATCTCCTCACCAAATGCCTATCCCTTCCGAGGCTAACCTACTTTCTGAGGTGCGCCCCATCTTACGACAGCCGAAAGCTTGAAGAGTATGACCTCTTACTGAAGACCATGCTGGAAAAAGTTGTTAACCTCTCCCTCAACGAATGCCAGTGGAAACAAGCCACTCTTCCTGTTAGGCTCGGTGGCTTGGGTGTCCGCACTGCTACCCAAATTGCTGTCCCAGCCTTCCTGTCTTCCTCCTCAGCATCAGATGACCTAGTTAAGGAAATTCTACCTGACACCCTGAGTGATGTTGCGGGGATACAGGAGCCCCCACTACACGGAATGCGACACGAAATGGGGTGCCATGGCAGACCCAGCACTCAGACCAGCCATGCCGAAAGCCAAGAAACAACCCAACTGGAACAGCCCCATTGTAGACAAAGAAGCCACAGCTTTGCTGGAGGCAGCAAGAATCCCCAGTGATCGTGCACGCCTCACAGCTGTGCAGGCTCCTCATGCAGGGGACTTCCTTTTGGCAGTCCCTATGTCTGCGACAGGCACACGTCTTGATCTGCAGGAGCTCCGTATTGCAGTCGCTCTCCGTCTTGCTGCCCCTTACTGCTCATAGGTGTATTTGCGGCGAGGCAGATGCTGACGAATATGGATTGCATGGCCTGTACTGTGGAAAATCTGGTAGTTGGCACACTAGACACGACGAAGTCAATGACATCATTAAAAGAAGCCTTGCCTCTGCTCAGTGTCCAGCAGAGAGAGAGCCCCGCAACCTACTGAACCGTGACTCTGTTAGCTTTGCAGGCCGGCCAGACGGAATCACACTGCGACCGTGGAAGGGTGGCAGACAGTTGGCATGGGACTATACTTGTGTATCCACCCTGGCAACCACATACATCAACCTCTCTGCCGGCACAGCAGGAGCCCCGGCGACACGCAAAGAAAGAGACAAGTCAGCCAAGTACAGGCAATTAGATCATCGGTAAAACTTTGTTCCAATAGGGTCTGAGATCCAAGGCCCATTGGGAGAAAGTGCAAGAAGGTTTCTTAAGGATTTTGGTTCCAAGCTCATTGACACCACAAGAGACCCTAGAGCAGCAAGTTTTCTCTTTCAGTGCCTCAGTGTCGCGATCCAGAGAGGGAATGCTCGCTGCATCCTCGGTTCCTGCCCGGCGTCGGAGGAGTTCGAGGAAATCTACAGCCTCTAGGAAGCAAACTTTTTTTGTCCTCTTAAAGTGTACACCATAACAAAAGGGGGGTGGTAGGAGAAGTGAACACTCTTACGTATTCAGAGTTAAATGGCAAGTTTTTCCCAGAATGCTCTGTGTTCCCTTCTCTGAGGCTGTGGGTCCCTATAATTGCACCAGAGGTGGTAACCCCTTTATAAATATATATATATATATATATATATATATATATATATATATATATATATATATATATATATATATATATATATATATATATATATATATATATATATATATATATATATATATATATATATATATATATATATATATATATATATATATATATATATATATATATATATATATATATATATATATATATATATATATGCATTTGACGATCACAAAACACTGATCATTATATATATATATATATATATATATATATATATATATATATATATATATATATATATATATGTCGTACCTAGTAGCCAGAACTCACTTCTGAGCCTATTATGCAAGGCCCGATTTGCCTAATAAGCCAAGTTTTCATGAAATAATTGCTTTTCGACTACCTAACCTACCTAACCTAACCTAACCTAACTTTTTCGGCTACCTAACTTAACCTAACCTATAAATATAGGTTAGGTTAGGTTAGGTAGGGTTGGTTAGGTTTGGTCATATATCTACGTTAATTTTAACTCCAATAAAAAAAAATTGACCTCATACATAATGAAATGGGTTGCTTTATCATTTCATAAGAAAAAAATTAGAGAAAATATCTTAATTCATGAAAACTTGGATTATTAGGCAAATCGGGCCTTGCATTGTAGGCTGAAAAGTGAGTTCTGGCTACTAGGTACGACATATATATATATATATATATATATATATATATATATATATATATATATATATATATATATATATATATATATATATATATATATATATATATATATATATATATATATATATATATATATATATATATATATATATATATATATATATATATATATATATATATATGTCGTACCTAGTAGCCAGAACTCACTTCTCAGCCTACTATTCAAGGCCCGATTTGCCTAATAAGCCAAGTTTTCCTGAATTAATATATTTACTATAATTTTTTTCTTATGAAATGATAAAGCAACCCTTTTCTCTATGTATGAGGTCAATTTTTTTTTATTGGAGTTAAAATTAACGTAGATATATGACCGAACCTAACCAACCCTACCTAACCTAACCTAACCTATATTTATAGGTAAAGTTAGGTTAGGTAGCCAAAAAAAGCTAGGTTAGGTTAGGTTAGGTAGGTTAGGTAGACGAAAAAACATTAATTCATGAAAACTTGGCTTATTAGGCAAATCGGGCCTTGAATAGTAGGCTGAGAAGTGCGTTCTGGCTATTAGGTACGACATATATATATATATATATATATATATATATATATATATATATATATATATATATATATATATATATATATATATATATATATATATATATATATATATATATATATATATATATATATATATATATATATATATATATATATATATATATATATATATATATATATATATATATGTCGTACCTAGTAGCCAGAACGCACTTCTCGGCCTACTATGCAAGGCCCGATTTGCCTAATAAGCCAAATTTTCCTGAATTAATATATTTTCTCTATTTTTTTTCTTATGAAATGATAAAGCTACCCATTTCATTACATATGAGGTCAATTTTTTTTTATTGGAGTTAAAATTAACGTAGATATATGACCGAACCTAACCAACCCTACCTAACCTAACCTAACCTATCTCTATAGGTTAGGTTCGGTTAGGTAGCCGAAAAAGTTAGGTTAGGTTAGGTTAGGTAGGTTAGGTAGTCGAAAAACAATTAATTCATGAAAACTTGGCTTATTAGGCAAATCGGGCCTTGCATAGTAGGCATAGAAGTGCGTTCTGGCTACTAGGTACGACATATATATATATATATATATATATATATATATATATATATATATATATATATATATATATATATATATATATATATATATGTCGTACCTAGTAGCCAGAACTCACTTCTCAGCCTACTATTCAAGGCCCGATTTGCCTACTAAGCCAAGTTTTCCTGAATTAATATATTTACTATAATTTTTTTCTTATGAAATGATAAAGCAACCCTTTTCTCTATGTATGAGGTCAATTTTTTTTTATTGGAGTTAAAATTAACGTAGATATATGACCGAACCTAACCAACCCTACCTAACCTAACCTAACCTATATTTATAGGTAAGGTTAGGTTAGGTAGCCAAAAAAAGCTAGGTTAGGTTAGGTTAGGTAGGTTAGGTAGACGAAAAAACATTAATTCATGAAAACTTGGCTTATTAGGCAAATCGGGCCTTGAATAGTAGGCTGAGAAGTGCGTTCTGGCTATTAGGTACGACATATATATATATATATATATATATATATATGTCGTACCTAGTAGCCAGAATGCACTTCTCAGCCTACTATGCAAGGCCCTATTTGCCTAATAAGCCAAGTTTTCCTGAATTAATATATTTTCTCTAATTTTTTCTTATGAAATGATAAAGCTACCCATTTCATTATGTATGAGGTCAATTTTTTGTTATTGGAATTAAAATTAACGTAGATATATGACCGAACCTAACCAACCCTACCTAACCTAACCAAACCTATCTCTATAGGTTAGGTTCGGTTAGGTAGCCGAAAAAGTTACGTTAGGTTAGGTTAGGTAGTCGAAAAACAATTATTTCATGAAAACTTGGCTTATTAGGCAAATGGGGCCTTGCATAGTAGGCTGAGAAGTGCGTTCTGGCTACTAGGTACGACATATATATATATATATATATATATATATATATATATATATATATATATATATATATATATATATATATATATATATATATATATATATATATATATATATATATATATATATATATATATATATATATATATATATATATATATATATATATATATATATATATATATATATATATATATATATATATATATATATATATATATATATATATATATATATATATATATATATATATATATATATATATATATATATATATATATATATATATATATATATATATATATATATATATATATATATATATATATATATATATATATATATATATATATATATATATATATATATATATATATATATATATATATATATATATATATATATATATATATATATATATATATATATATATATATATATATATATATATATATATATATATATATATATATATATATATATATATATATATATATATATATGCAATTGACGATCACAAAACACTGATCATTTTATGCGGAAAATCCACAGAGAAATATGAAATGAGGTGAACGTTTCGGCTTTGTTAAAGCCTTTGTCAACACCAGACTGACTAAGGAGAAGGGAGAAGGGGAGGATATATAGGCCGACACCTGACCAACCCATCCCTAGGGTTGGTCAGGTGTAATTAACCAAAAACAACAGTTTAAGAAACAACTCTGATAGAGAGGCTTACAATGTCTCATTATAATTGTATATTCATATATTGTGTGTTCATGAGGCTTTTCTTTAATCTTTATCCTTATTCTCTGACCGCTTAATCCTCTTTGACCATTCTAAGCTAAGCTATACCTTTTTTGGTTAATTACACCTGACCAACCCTAGGGATGGGTTGGTCAGGTGTCGGCCTATATATCCTCCCCTTCTCCCTTCTCCTTAGTCAGTCTGGTGTTGACAAAGGCTTTAACAAAGCCGAAACGTTCACCTCATTTCATATTTCTCTGTGGATTTTCCGCATATATATATATATAAAGTAAGATTAATAATTCTAACACGAATTTTCTTGATCTTTCCTATGTTTCTTTTCACTGTTGATGGTAATTGAAAAATCAATTCGCCAAAACTCATATTTATTTCAAGTCTGACACGACACTTGAACGCGTTTCGTAGTAACTTATTACATTTTCAAAGACTTTTAGTTTACACACACACAACTATTACCTGCAAACACTAAGCAGAGTTCTTACTTATGCTATGATTTAAACAGAGAGAGAGAGAGAGAGAAGATTAAGCCACCCAAAAGGTGGCTTGGGCATGAATAGCCCATAAGTGGTGGCCCTTTTGAGCCATTTCCAGTATCAATAGATGATACTGGAGATCTGTGGAAGGTGCGACTGCACCCTGCGTGACGGGAGATGTCTCCCGTGTATTTAAACAGCTTTCATTTTTCATTTTATACCCGCATTTTGGGTGAGGTGATATGTTACAACAGTTTTGGATGAGGTGAACAAAACTTTCAACACCGGATAGAACACGAAACAATGGGTATTGAAGGTAAGAATAGAAGTAATTGCAGACGGCCTATTGGCCCATATTTCTTGAAATTTCTATATTGGAGCGGAGTCTTGAAGTGGGTAGAATATAGTTGTGCATTAATTGGCTGTTGATTGCTGGTGTTGACTTCTTGATGTGTAGTGCCTCGCAGATGTCAAGCCGCCTGCTATCGCTGTATCTATCGATGATTTCTGTGTTGTTTGCTAAGATTTATCTGGTGATGGTTTGGTTGTGGGAAGAGATTATATGTTCCTTAATGGAGCCCTGTTGCTTATGCATCGTTAATCGCATGGAAAAAGATGTTGTTGTCTTGCCTATATACTGAGTTTCTTGAGGCTTACAGTCCCCAAGAGGGCATTTGAAGGCATAGACGACGTTGGTCTCTTTTAAAGTGTTCTGCTTTGTGTTTGAGAGTTTCTTATGAGTAGGCTGGCCGTTTTTTTGGTTTTATTGTAAATCGTCAGTTGTATCTTCTGATTTTTGTCTGTAGGGATAACGTTTCTATTAACAATATCTTTCAGGACCCTTTCCTCCGTTTTATGAGCTGTGGAAAAGAAGTTCCTGTAAAATAGTCTAATAGGGGGTATAGGTGTTGTATTAGTTGTCTCTTCAGAGTTGCATGGCGTTTCACTTTCCTTCTTATGACGTCTTCAACGAAACCATTGGAGAAGCCGTTGTTGACTAGTACCTGCAATACCCTACAGAGTTCTTCGTCGACTTGCTTCCATCCTGAGCTGTGGCTGAGAGCACGGTCAACATAAGCGTTAACAACACTCCTTTTGTACCTGTCTGGCCAGTCACTGTTGGCATTTAGGCACATTCCTATGTTTGTTTCCATGACTGTTACATCTAGAAAGGGCAGCTTCTCATCCTTCTCCATCTCGTAAGTGAAACGTAACACAGAATTCTGCTCAAATGCCTCCTTCAGCTCCTGCAGATGTCTGACATTAGGTACCTGTGTAAAAATGTCGTCAACATACCTGCAGTATATGGCCGGTTTCGAGTTAATGTCGACTAAGACTTTTTGCTCGATGGTACCCATGTAGAAGTTCGCAAACAGGACACCTAGGGGAGAACCCATGGCGACCCCATCTACTTGCTTATACATGTGCCCATCCGGGCTCAAGAAGGGTGCCTCTTTAGTACAAGCTTGGAGTAGTTTCCTTAGAATGTTTTCTGGTATGTCAAGAGGAGTACAGGCCAGATCACGATACACTCTGTCCGCTATCATCCCGACTGTTTCTTCCACAGGTACGTTGGTAAACAGTGATTCTACGTCCAACGAGGCTCTTATCCCTGTGGCCCGTGTTCCCCGCAGTAAGTCAACAAATTCCTTTGGAGACTTCAGGCTGAAGGCACAAGGGACATAAGGAGTCAGCAAGCCGTTGAGTCGTTTCGCCAGTCTGTACATGGGTGTGGGTATCTGGCTGATGATTGGCCGAAGTGGGTTTCCAGGCTTATGTGTCTTGACATTCCCATATGCGTATCCAGGTTTATATTCCCCAATAATCTTTGGCAGGTGGAGTCCGGATTTCTTGGCGTTCACAGTTTCGATCAATTTGTTGACCTGTGCTTTCAATTCGGCTGTAGTGTCCTTCGTTACCCTTTGGAATTTAGTTTGGTCAGAGAGTATGAGGTTCATTTTCGCCAGATATTCGTCTTTTTTAAGAATGACGTATATTGGCGACTTGTCACCTCTCCTGACAACTATTTCCTTGTTCTCACGAAGGCTCTTAGCTGCCGCTTTGAGCTCAGGGGACAGTATGGTGCTTCTGTAGTTGCCTCGATTCTTTCCTCCTTCCGCAATAAGTTCTGCTTGTAAGGTGTCTTTGGTGGTGACCTTCTTTGTGTCTCGAGGTCGAATATGTCGTCCAACAGAATCTCCAACTCCACTTTCCGGGCCATCTCACTCAGTCTGGACATAACATGACAGTTTATACCCAGACTTAGGAGAGTGACTTGGTCCTCAGTGAGGTTGATTCCTGCAAGGTTCAGGAAGCCGTCTCTTGGTCGTGGAATTGCCATAGGTCCTCCGTATAACGTTGTTAGTTTCATGATTATCCTTGTTTCAGTGCTGAGGTGATGTCGGTCTGTGAGGATGTCGAGGTGTTGCTCGATGCGAGTACGGAGACTTTCGTCGATGTTGCTGTTTCTACATTCGTTTGTAGCATGAAGTAGTTGCGTTTGGTGTCTTTGATTTCATTTTCTGCCTCGTATATCTGATTACGAATCAGATCTTGGCGATATTTTATCGTGAAGGCTTGATTCCTTCCTGCTGGGTCGTGCGTTTTAATATTAGTATATTTTGGTAGCAGTCTTTCCTGTAGACATATATTATTAAATATGACCGAAAAAGTAAGATTAATAATTCTAACACGAATTTTCTCGATCTTTCTTATGTTTCTTTTCACTGTTGATGGTAATTGAAAAATCAATTCTCCAAAATTCATTTTTATTTCTAGTCTGACGCGACACTTAAATGCGTTTCGTAATAACTTATTTCATTTTCAAAGACTTTTAGTTTACACACACACAACTATTACCTGCAAACACTAAGCAGAGTTCTTACTTATGCTATGATTTAAACAGATTGATTGATGATTGATGAAGATTAAGCCACCCAAGAGGTGGTATGGGCATGAATAGCCTATAAGTGGTACAATTTTTTTTTCTCAGTATTCTGAGTTTGCATTTAACCATCGAGCTGTTATCGCGGGGGAGGATACTGCTCCACAGTCTTTATGAGGGGGTCCAGCTGCTGAACACCTTTGTTGACCAGGAGAGTGGCTATGTTGATGGCTTCAGGGTAGCCACTGCATGATTCAGGAACTCTTAAAGCTCTTCTAAGGTCATTGGTTGCTTCACATTCCAGAAGATAGTGAAGTAGTGGCTTTTCTGTGACAGTTTGCCAGAAGATGCACTCTCTCTGTCGGGGTTCACCAATCTCCCAGTTGCATCTGTAACCTAGACGTAGTCTATATAACCTAACTGCTATTTCCCTGTGGATTCCTTTTGGGATATTTAACCTTTCTAATTTGGTTGCCTGAAGATACCATGTTGCAGATGGCGAACCTTCAGCTATTCTCTGGTGCAGGTAGGCTTTGTTGAGATGTGAGAGTTTTCTGGTGATGATGTTTTTATGTTCTCTAGGCTGGGTTGAATTGTTTTATGTATCACTGGATGACGAGTTGCCAATTTAGCAATTTCATCAGCTTTTTCATTTAATGGGATTCCAATATGGGATGGGATCCAGTTTAAGTTATGTTGAGTCCTTTGCCTTTAGCGACTGCTCCAAGATACAAAAAGGTGGTAATTATTTCCACATTATCTTTCCACTGTTTTTGTCCTAGTATTTGAAGTGCAGCTTTTGAGTCTGTGTGTATGATTGCATTTTGAGTGTTTTGTGCAATCACATATGCGAATGCCTGTTGTATGGCAAACAGCTCAGTTTGGGTTGATGATACTAGTCCTCCCAGTATCCAATATGCCTGTACGCTGGCCGTGCAAAGAGCAGCGCCAGCACTCTCATACTCTGTGTCCACCGATCCGTCTGTGAAGATACGGGTGGCTCCTGCTACTGCTATGCTATACATTTGCTCTTCTATTATGCGCCTTAGGATTGTCCGATCATAGGCAGCCTTTTTCATTGGGAGACTTTCTATTACTATTTTGAAAGTAGGCTCTTCCCACGGCGCGGAAGGAGTGTAATTTGGGTGTGGATAATCACCCTTTCTATCAAGAATCATGTTTTTTAAATGTAGTCTGTTTACGACTTTTCCTGCTCTTGCAACCCAAGAGTTTCCATTGTTTTGGCCTAGTCCAACCACCAAGGCCTGCCGTACTGGGATTGGATCAGAAGAAATAATTATCTTACTGACAATTGTAGCTGTCCTTTGTGATATTCTTTCTTGTAGAGAGGACAAACCCGTCTCCAGTCTAAGAGTTTCAAGCCTGGTCCACATGGGGGCTCCCAGTGCGGCTCTCATAGCATTGTTTTGGGCAACTTCAAGCTTTTTCCACTGTTGGTGTGATAGATTTGTGAGTGCAGGTGCGGCATAATCGATCACTGATCTAACTGCCTGTACATAATATGTGCGAAGGACTTGCAGATTGGCTCCTCCAGAAAGGGAGGTTAGCGACCTGAGGATTGCCGTCCGGGCCGCAGTTCGCTCTCTCAAGTAAGTGACCTCAGCATTAAAATTCATGTGTGTGTCCAGGATGATTCCTAGATACTGATAGGTGTCCACCCAGTCAATTGGTTGACCCGGTAATGTGAGTTAGATATTGGGCTTCGCTATTTTTATGGGCATGGTCTTTGACTTTGAGGGGTTGAGTTTGATCCCAATCTGTTTTGCCTCTTTACTGATGCAGTCTAAGCATTTGGGTGCAAGGCGCGCCGCATCCCTTCCTTTTATGATGATGACAAAGTCGTCCACATAGTTTAGCAGCCTGCAGTGATGTGGAAGTTTCAACCTCATTATTCTTTCCACTAAATAGTTGAAGAGAAGAGGGCTGAGAATACCTCCTTGTGGTGTACCATTTTCATGTCTTTTGTACTCAGAGACTGTGCCATGAAGTTTTACTCTTGCTTCTCTGTTTATGAGACAGTTTTTAGTCCAGGAGAGCAGGTTGCCTCTGACCTCTTTGTCAATGAGGACGCAGAGAATAGCTGGGGCGCTAGCCAGTTCAAAGGCTTTTTCGAGGTCCAGGAATATCAGCATTCCTGGTCTGTCATTCAAGTGGGCTAACAGAGTTGTAATACATTCCAATACGTTGGATTGTATTACATTCTGAATGTATTACATTCCAACGTATTACAGTTATAATACGTTGGTAAACAGTGATTCTACGTCCAACAAGGCTCTTATCCCTGTGGCCAGTGTTCCCCGCAGTAAGTCAACAAATTCCTTTGGAGACTTCAGGCTGAAGGCACAAGGGACATAAGGAGTCAGCAAGCCGTTGAGTCGTTTCGCCAGTCTGTACATGGGTGTGGGTATCTGGCTGATGATTGGCCGAAGTGGGTTTCCAGGCTTATGTGTCTTGACATTCCCATACGCGTATCCAGGTTTATATTCCCCAATAATCTTTGGCAGGTGGAGTCCGGATTTCTTGGCGTTCACAGTTTCGATCAATTTGTTGACCTTTGCTTTCAATTCGGCTGTAGTGTTCTTCATTACCCTTTGGAATTTAGTTTGGTCAGAGAGTATGAGGTTCATTTTCGCCAGATATTCGTCTTTTTTAAGAATTACGTATATTGGCGACTTGACACCTCTCCTGACAACTATTTCCTTGTTCTCACGAAGGCTCTTAGCTGCCGCTTTGAGCTCAAGGGACAGTATGGTGCTTCTGTAGTTGCCTCGATTCTTTCCTCCTTCCGCAATAAGTTCTGCTTGTAAGGTGTCTTTGGTGGTGACCTTCTTTGTGTCTCGAGGTCGAATATGTCGTCCAACAGAATCTCCAACTCCACTTTCCGGACCATCTCACTCGGTCTGGACATAACGTGACAGTTTATACCCATATTTAGGAGAGTGACTTGGTCCTCAGTGAGGTTGATTTCTGCAAGGTTCAGGAAGTCGTCTCTTGGTCGTGGAATTGCCATAGGTCCTCCATATAACGTTGTTAGTTTCTTGATTATCCTTGTTTCAGTGCTGAGGTGATGTCGGTCTGTGAGGATGTCGAGGTGTTGCTCGATGCGAGTATGGAGACTTATCCCTACAGACAAAAATCAGAAGATACAACTGACGATATACTATAAAACCAAAAAAACAGGCAGCCTACTCATGAGAAACTCTCCAGACACAAAGCAGAACGCTTTAAAAGAGACCAACGTCGTCTATGCCTTCAAATGCCCTCATGGGGACTGTAAGCCTCAAAAAACACAGTATATAGGCAAGGCAACAACATCTCTTTCCAGGCGATTAACGATGCATAAGCAACAGGGCTCCATTAAGGAACATATAATCTCTCCCACAACCAAACCATCACCAGAGAAATCTTAGCAAACAACACAGAAATCATCGATAGATACAGCGATAGCTGGCGGCTTGACATCTGTGAGGCACTACACATCAAGAAGTCAACACCAGCAATCAACAGCCAATTAATGCACAACTATATTCTACCCACTTCAAGACTCCACTCCAATATAGAAACATCAAGAAATATTAGCCAATAGGCCGTCTGCAATTACTTCCATTCTTACCTTCAATTTGTGGCCACTGTAACAACTCCTTAAAGACGAAGGTAACGGGAATTGAATGTTATATCTGTAAGACTAGATTCCGTTCGGCTTGTACAGGAGTGAGTAACACTACGGCACTGAGAGCTGGTCACTTGCTCTTGGTGTGTAAAAATGACCTGCCAGCTTGGAATATCCTAAAAAACCTTCTAGATAACATGACGCGTGATCGGAAAACATCACTCATTGGAAGCCTACCAGCCATCCAGAAGGAGTGGGAAAGGAACAACAATTCTAATATACAAGGGGCGGAGGCTATAGTCAGGGATGAAACTGAGGCTGAAACTCAGGAAGTTGTAAACTCTGACTCAGTAGGCCAGGATGTAGATGACAGTAAACTAGAAAGTGTACCATACAGCACTGACAGCTCGATAGGTACAGACACTACGACGGTTCCCGATAGAGCAATTCAGAACAGAAGGACAGACTTATGCAAATTTTATGCAAAGGGCATATGCAGACATAGATACGCTGGTAATAAGAAAGGATTAGAATGCAGTTACCAACATCCCCAAAAATGTTTAAATATGCTTAGGAAAGGTGAGTGTCGATTTGGATCAATATGTAGGTTTTTCCATCCTGACATGTGCCAAACCTCACTGGAGGACAGAAAATGCTATGACCTCAGCTGCCCACACTTTCACGTGAAAGGCACCGAACGCTACATAAAGAGTGGCAAGCAGGATAATGAATTTGGAGGAAACTCTATACATTTTTTATACCAGACCGGCAGAGAATTCAAAAGGAGCAGCATGGAGAGGGTATGGAACTGGATGCCAGATACACTTGCATTCCAGAATTACAGATACAATTACCCACCGAAAGGGAACTACAACTACGACAGACAACTGCCCTACAACAATCAGTACTGGTCAGAACAAACTCATTATGTCCACGAATAATGGGCTTGCCGAAAAAGTCTCCCATTCAAACTATCACTAATAGAGTAGCCTCATTCATCTTTGCCAACATACAAGGACTGAAAACTAGAACAAACCACAAAGTACAGTTCATAAATGGCCTCCTCACGGAGTCAAATGCAGTATTTGGAGCTTTCACGGAAACCCATGCAGGGGAATTGTTGGACAGTGAGATCTGGATTCCAGGATATAACCTATACAGGTGTGATAGGAAAATTAGGTCACATGGAGGAGTGGGTCTGTATATTAGGGAAGACCTTGTATGCTCGGAGCTCCTAAACGTTACAAATGAGGTGGTAGAGGTACTGGGATTAAAAATAGAGAAAATAAATTTAGTGATTATACTAATATACAAACCGCCAGATGCAACGGCTGAGGAATTCACAGAACAGATAAGCAAAATAGAGAATAGCCTTGATAATTTGGAGAACTCGATACCTGATATTATCTTCCTAGGTGACTTCAACTTGCCTAGTCTCAGGTGGAAAATAGCAAACAATAATATTATACCAGGAAATCTCTCAGGACCTAACCAACCACAGATTAGAGAACTACTTAGATTCTGTGACAAATATTCACTCAATCAGCAGATATCGGAGCCAACGAGAAATGAAAATATTCTAGATCTGGTCTTTACGAACAATGAAGACATTATCAGAGACATTACGATATCAGATACCACATACTCAGATCACAAGCTCATTGAAGTGCAAACGACCATCAATACTCAGAATAGACCTAAAACGTTGATGCAGGCGATGAGTCACAATAAAGTGGCTGAAGTATGTTGACCAGACCGCACACTAGAAATTTGAAGGGACGACGACGTTTCGGTCCGTCCTGGACCATTCTCAAGTCGATTGTGATGAGGAGGTAGGGACAGGCAATAAATAGGCACGAGAGAGCTGAGGAGGAAAGTAAGGTGTAGGGGGTAGTAGTAATAATGAGAACTGCAGAAGGCCTATTGGCCCATACGAGGCAGCTCCTATAACCACCGAAGGAGATAGTAATAGGAATAAGAAGAGGATAGCAAGGGAGCGTAGGAGAATACAATGAACAGAAAAAGGGAGAAGAGAGAAAGAAAAGGAAAGAGAAAGAAAGATAAATGGAAGGGTAAGCTTATGTTAAGTCACGTTTGTTAGAAAGATTAGAGCATTTGAGTATATACTGTGAAAGGGAAGTCCACAGCAACAAAGCCAGGACTCAAGTTCATGTTGGGTACATTGTGTATAAGTATAAAACGTTGATAAAGCGAGAGGGGCTATTCAGTAAATTCAATTTTAATAATAAAAGGATAGACTGGGAGATAATAAACAGGGAACTTACAAACATTGTATGGGGACCTGTTCTAAGTAATACAAGTCCTACAGAAGAAATAGAAAAACTGACTTCAGAAGCGTATCAAGTCTGTCTGAAACATGTTCCTTTGAGGAAAGCCAGAAAGAGATCTAACGTAGAAAGAGAACGCAGACGACACTATAAACGCAGGAAAAAAATAACGGAACTGCTTATGCAGACACGAATTTCCCGTCTAAGAAGGAATAATTTAAATAGGGAGATTGAAGAAATCGAGCGGAAATTGAAACACTCATATGAAACTGAAGAAAGGCAGTTAGAACAGAAAGCAATTCAGGAAATAAAGAAAAATCCAAAATATTTCTTCTCATATGCGAAATCAAAAGCAAAAACCACTGCCAGCATTGGACCTATTCGTACAAGTGAAGGTTCATACACGGAGGATGACAAAGAAATTAGTGAAATCCTAAAAAAAGCAGTATGAGGACATGTTTAGCACTCCAATAAACAACATGAAGGTGGAAGATCCAGACAATTTCTTTATGCGGGATATTCAAACCCCTGTATATATAACTGATATAAACACGAGCGCACTGAATTTTGAAAGAGAAATTGAAAACATGCCCATGCACTCGGCCCCAGGTCCAGACTCGTGGAATTCAATATTTATAAAGAAATGCAAAGTGCCGGTAGCACAGGCACTCAGTATAGTGTGGAGGAAGAGCTTGGAGACGGGGGAGATACCAGATAAGAACATAAGAACAAAGGGAACTGCAGAAGGCCTATTGGCCCATACGAGGCAGCTCCTATTCTATAACCACCCAATCCCACTCATATACTTGTCCAACCCGTGCTTGAAACAATCGAGGGACCCCACCTCCACAATGTTACGCGGCAATTGGTTCCACAAATCAACAACCCTGTTACTGAACCAGTATTTACCCAAGTCTTTCCTAAATCTAAACTTATCCAATTTATATCCATTGTTTCGTGTTCTGTCCTGTGTTGATACTTTTAATACCCTATTAATATCCCCCCGGTTATATCCATTCATCCACTTGTAAACCTCTATCATGTCACCCCTAACTCTTCGCCTTTCCAGTGAATGCAACTTAAGCTTTGTTAATCTTTCTTCATATGAAAGATTTCTAATTTGGGGAATTAACTTAGTCATCCTACGCTGGACACGTTCAAGTGAATTTATATCCATTCTATAATATGGCGACCAAAACTGAACTGCATAATCTAAATGGGGCCTAACTAGAGCAAGATATAGCTTGAGAACCACACCAGGTGTCTTGTTACTAACGCTGCGATTAATAAATCCAAGTGTCCGATTTGCCTTATTACGAACATTTATGCATTGATCCTTTTGTTTTAAATTCTTACTAATCATAACTCCCAGATCCCTTTCGCAATCCGACTTCGCAATCACAACACCATCTAGCTCGTATCTTGTAACTCTATCATCATTACCTAACCTCAGAACTTTACATTTATCAGCATTAAACTGCATCTGCCAATCCTTTGACCATTTCAAAACCCTATCTAGATCAACTTGAAGTGATAGTGAGTCCTCCTCCGAATTAATTTCCCTACCGATTTTCGTATCATCGGCAAATTTGCAAATGTTGCTACTCAAACCTGAATCTAAATCATTTATATATATTATAAACAACAGAGGTCCCAGGACAGAGCCTTGAGACACTCCACTTACAACATTTTCCCACTCTGACTTGATTCCATTTATACTAACTCTCTGTTTCCTTTGGTATAGCCATGCCCTAATCCAGCTTAATATAGCACCCCCAATACCATGAGACTCTATTTTTTTAATCAGTCTTTCATGTGGCACTGTATCAAAAGCTTTGCTAAAGTCAAGGTATACAACATCGCAATCCTTACCACTATCAACTGCCTCAACAATGCTAGAATAAAAAGATAACAAATTTGTTAAACATGAACGGCCATTTATAAAACCATGTTGCGACTCAATTATTAATTTATGTTTTTCAAGATGAAGACGAATTTTATTTGCTATTATAGATTCGAGTAACTTTCCCACAATAGACGTTAGGCTAATTGGTCGATAGTTAGACGCAAGTGATCTATCTCCTTTCTTAAAAACTGGTATCACATTAGCAACTTTCCAAAACTCTGGCACTCTGCCTGACTCTATTGATTTATTAAATATGGTTGACAGTGGGTCACAAAGCTCCTCTTTGCATTCTTTAAGCACCCTAGCAAACACTTCATCCGGCCCTGGGGATTTGTTTGGTTTGAGTTTTACTATTTGTTTAAGAACATCCTCCCTGGTAACTGCTAATCTCGTCAACCTGTCCTCGTCCCCACCCACATAAGAACATAAGAACAAAGGTAACTGCAGAAGGCCTATTGGCCCATACGAGGCAGCTCCTATTCTATAACCACCCAATCCCACTCATATACTTGTCCAACCCGTGCTTGAAACAATCGAGGGACCCCACCTCCACAATGTTACGCGGCAATTGGTTCCACAAATCAACAACCCTGTTACTGAACCAGTATTTACCCAAGTCTTTCCTAAATCTAAACTTATCCAATTTATATCCATTGTTTCGTGTTCTGTCCTGTGTTGATACTTTTAATACCCTATTAATATCCCCCCGGTTATGTCCATTCATCCACTTGTAAACCTCTATCATGTCACCCCTAACTCTTCGCCTTTCCAGTGAATGTAACTTAAGCTTTGTTAATCTTTCTTCATATGAAAGATTTCTAATTTGGGGAATTAACTTAGTCATCCTACGCTGGACACGTTCAAGTGAATTTATATCCATTCTATAATATGGCGACCAAAACTGAACTGCATAATCTAAATGGGGCCTAACTAGAGCAAGATATAGCTTGAGAACCACACCAGGTGTCTTGTTACTAACGCTGCGATTAATAAATCCAAGTGTCCGATTTGCCTTATTACGAACATTTATGCATTGATCCTTTTGTTTTAAATTCTTACTAATCATAACTCCCAGATCCCTTTCGCAATCCGACTTCGCAATCACAACACCATCTAGCTCGTATCTTGTAACTCTATCATCATTACCTAACCTCAGAACTTTACATTTATCAGCATTAAACTGCATCTGCCAATCCTTTGACCATTTCAAAACCCTATCTAGATCAACTTGAAGTGATAGGGAGTCCTCCTCCGAATTAATTTCCCTACCGATTTTCGTATCATCGGCAAATTTGCAAATGTTGCTACTCAAACCTGAATCTAAATCATTTATATATATTATAAACAACAGAGGTCCCAGGACAGAGCCTTGAGGCACTCCACTTACAACATTTTCCCACTCTGACTTGATTCCATTTATACTAACTCTCTGTTTCCTTTGGTATAGCCATGCCCTAATCCAGCTTAATATAGCACCCCCAATACCATGAGACTCTATTTTTTTAATCAGTCTTTCATGTGGCACTGTATCAAAAGCTTTGCTAAAGTCAAGGTATACAACATCGCAATCCTTACCACTATCAACTGCCTCAACAATGCTAGAATAAAAAGATAACAAATTTGTTAAACATGAACGGCCATTTATAAAACCATGTTGCGACTCAATTATTAATTTATGTTTTTCAAGATGAAGACGAATTTTATTTGCTATTATAGATTCGAGTAACTTTCCCACAATAGACGTTAGGCTAATTGGTCGATAGTTAGACGCAAGTGATCTATCTCCTTTCTTAAAAACTGGTATCACATTAGCAACTTTCCAAAACTCTGGCACTCTGCCTGACTCTATTGATTTATTAAATATGGTTGACAGTGGGTCACAAAGCTCCTCTTTGCATTCTTTAAGCACCCTAGCAAACACTTCATCCGGCCCTGGGGATTTGTTTGGTTTGAGTTTTACTATTTGTTTAAGAACATCCTCCCTGGTAACTGCTAAACTCGTCAACCTGTCCTCGTCCCCACCCACATAGACTTGTTCGGCTGAAGGCATATTGTTAAGTTCCTCTTTAGTAAATACAGATACAAAATATTTATTAAAAATACTACTCATCTCTTCATCACTATCTGTTATTTGACCTGTCTCAGTTTTTAATGGACCTATCCTTTCCCTAGTCTTAGTACGATATAACTGAAAAAACCCTTTAGGATTTGTCTTTGCTTGCCCTGCTATGCGAACTTCATAGTTTCTTTTTGCTTTCCTTATCTCTTTTTTAACATTTCTAACCAGTTGTACGAATTCCTGTTCTAAAGTGACCTCCCCATTTTTAATCCTTTTGTACCAAGCTCTCTTTTTACCTATAAGGTTCTTCAAATTCTTTGTTATCCACTTTGGGTCATTAGTATACGATCTATTCAATTTGTATGGTATACTACGTTCCTGTGCTTTGTTTAGAATATTCTTAAATAAGTTATATATTGAATCCACATCGAAATCCCCATTTAAGTCACCTATCGCTGGGTTCATGTCTCGCTCCAAGACCGGCCCACACCCCATACCCAAGCCTTTCCAATCAATTTGACCCAAAAAATTTCTTAGGCTATTAAAATCAGCTTTTCGAAAATCTGGCACTTTAACAGAATTTTCTCCTACTGGTCTATTCCATTCTATGCTAAATCTGATTTCTTTGTGATCACTGCTCCCTAGCTCACTCCCTATTTCGATGTCATTAATTTGCGTTTCCCTGTTAGTTAACACTAAATCTAAAATATTATTTTCCCGTGTTGGTTCCTTAATGTGTTGCGTAAGAAAGCAATCGTCAATTAATTCTAGAAAATCTTCTGCTTCACTATTCCCTGTTTTGTTCAACCAGTTTATTCCGCTAAAATTAAAGTCACCCATGACATAAATACTGTTAGATCTAGATGCTCTAGATATTTCATCCCATAGATGCTTTGCTTCCATTCTGTCTAAATTTGGTGGCCTATATATTACTCCTATTATAATATTATTAGCTTTTTCGTTTAATTCAATCCAAATAGTTTCTGTGTGTGGCTCTGTTTTGATTCCCTCTTTGAGACTACATTTCAAATTGTCCCTAACATATATGGCTACTCCACCTCCTCGTCTAATATATCTATCTGTGTGAAATAGTTTAAATCCATATATTTGATATTCAGCTAATAGTTCTCTATTTTCTACATTCATCCACGTTTCGGTAAGTGCAATAATATCTATTTTTTCTGTGCAGACAAGAGCATTTAATTCGTTAATTTTATTTCTTAGACTTCTACTGTTAGTGTAATATACCCTAAGTGAATTGTTATTTTGCGGACCTTCTCTTTCCCTGATCGTTTTGCCAATTCCTTTCTCCCACAAACACATACTTTTATTACCTCCTTCCTCCAAATCAATTCCCATACCTCTATCTACTAACAGTTTAAACCCAAACAAACACCTCTAACCACTTCTTCTAGCGAGTTCGCAACAGCAACAACCCCAGCTCTCGATAGATGCACCCCATCACGAGCATACATTTCATTTCTTCCATAGAAGTGTTCCCAGTTGTCTATGAAAGATATTGCATTTGATTTGCAATATCTTTCCAGCCGGCAATTGACACCAAGTGCCCTCGATATCCATTCATTTCCCACTCCCTTTCTTGGAAGAATGCCACATATGATCGGGATTCCTCCCTTGCTCCTAACTAACTCTATGGCTGTTTTATACCTCTGAATCAGTTCCTCACTCCTGACTCGACCAACATCATTTCCTCCCACGCTAATGCAAATAATGGGATTGTTCCCATTACCAGCCATAATATCATTCATGTTGTTTATAATATCACCAATGCCAGCTCCGGGATAGCAAACCCTTAACCTGTTCCCCCTATCTCTAGCACAAAACGTTCTATCCAAATACCTTATCTGGGAATCTCCCACAACTAATGTTTGCTTAGGTACTTCCTTTACTTTCTGAGGGGCCTGCGCTTCCTTTCTCTTCGTTGCTTTCCCTTTTGCGCGATCCACAGTCTCTCCACAGCACTCGTCCTCCAAAACGTCAAATGAATTTGAAGTTGCTATGGCGTTTGAAGGCGGCTTTATCAAAGTCTTCATAGAACATAGACTTGTTCGGCTGAAGGCATATTGTTAAGTTCCTCTTTAGTAAATACAGATACAAAATATTTATTAAAAATACTACTCATCTCTTCATCACTATCTGTTATTTGACCTGTCTCAGTTTTTAATGGACCTATCCTTTCCCTAGTCTTAGTACGATATAACTGAAAAAACCCTTTAGGATTTGTCTTTGCTTGCCCTGCTATGCGAACTTCATAGTTTCTTTTTGCTTTCCTTATCTCTTTTTTAACATTTCTAACCAGTTGTACGAATTCCTGTTCTAAAGTGACCTCCCCATTTTTAATCCTTTTGTACCAAGCTCTCTTTTTACCTATAAGGTTCTTCAAATTCTTTGTTATCCACTTTGGGTTATTAGTATACGATCTATTCAATTTGTATGGTATACTACGTTCCTGTGCTTTGTTTAGAATATTCTTAAATAAGTTATATATTGAATCCACATCGAAATCCCCATTTAAGTCACCTATCGCTGGGTTCATGTCTCGCTCCAAGACCGGCCCACACCCCATACCCAAGCCTTTCCAATCAATTTGACCCATGATGCACTTAAAGATGCAGACATAGCCCCTCTACACAACGGAGGGAGCAAAGCATTGGCAAAAAATTATAGACCAGTTGCACTAACATCGCACATCATAAAAGTATTTGAGAGAGTGATTAGGAGTCAGGTCACCAATTTCATGGAGACCAATGACCTTCACAACCCAGGCCAACATGGATTTCGAGCGGGAAGATCGTGCCTCTCACAGCTACTTGAGCACTACGACAAAGTCACTGAGGCATTAGAAGAAAAACAGAATGCTGATGTGATATACACGGACTTCGCAAAGGCTTTCGATAAATGTGACCATGGCGTGATAGCACACAAAATGAAGTCAATGGGAATAACCGGTAAAGTAGGACGCTGGATACTCAGTTTTCTGTGAAATAGGACTCAGCGAGTAACGGTCAACCATATAAAATCTAGTCCAAGTGCAGTTAAAAGCTCTGTACCTCAGGGTACAGTCCTTGCACCGCTGCTTTTCCTTATTCTCATATCAGATATAGACAAAAATACAAGTCACAGCTTCGTATCATCCTTTGCAGATGACACAAAAATCAGTATGAAAATTACCTCGGCTGAAGACAATGAAAAACTTCAAGCTAATATTAATAAAGTTTTTGACTGGGCATCAGAAAATTACATGATGTTTAACAGTGATAAATTCCAGGTACTCAGGTACGGTAAAAATGAGGACCTTAAACATAATACAGAGTACAAAACACAATCAAATGTACCCATAGTAGGAAAACAGCATGTAAAGGATTTGGGAATAATAATGTCTGACGACCTAACGTTTAAGGAGCATAACCAAGCAAATATTGCGACAGCCAGAAAAATGATAGGATGGATTACAAGAACTTTCAAATCCAGGAATCCCATCACAATGGTTGTACTCTTCAAGTCACTTGTGTTGTCTCGTCTTGAGTACTGCTCAGTACTCACTTCCCCCTTCAGAGCAGGAGAGATTGCTGAAATAGAGGGAATACAGAAAACATATACGGCACGCATAGACGCAATAAAGCACCTAAATTATTGGGATCGTCTCAAAGCCCTCCAAATGGAATCACTAGAAAGAAGACGAGAGAGATATCAAATAATATACACCTGGAAGATACTGGAGGGCCAAGTACCAAATCTACACAGTAAAATAACAACGTACTGGAGTAAACGATATGGAAGAAAATGTAGAATAGAACCAGTGAAGAGCAGAGGTGCCATAGGCACAATCAGAGAACACTATAAACATCAGAGGTCCGCGGTTGTTCAACGTCCTCCCAGCAAGCATAAGAAATATTGCCGGAACAACCGTGGACATTTTCAAGAGGAAACTAGATTTATTCCTCCAAGGAGTGCCGGACCAACTGGGCTGTGGTGGGTATGTGGGTCTCCGGGCCGCTCCAAGCAACAGCCTAGTGGACCAAACTCTCACAAGTCACTTGGGGAGTAGAAGAACTCCCAGAACCCCATCTACCAGGTATCAACCAGGTAACCCATTGTTTCGTGCTCTATCCTGTGTTGAAAGTTTTGTTCACCTCATCCAAAACTGTTGTAACATATCACTTCACCCAAAATGCGGGTATAAAATGAAAAATGAAAGCTGTTTAAATCATAGCATAAGTAAGAAATCTGCCTAGTGTTTGCAGGTAATAGTTGTGTGTGTGTAAACTAAAAGTCTTTGAAAATATAATAAGTTATTACGAAACGCGTTCAAGTGTCGCGTCAGACTAGAAATAAAAATGAATTTTGGAGAATTGATTTTTCAATTACCATCAACAGTGAAAAGAAACATTAGAAAGATCGAGAAAATTCGTGTTAGAATTATTAATTTTACTTTTTCGGTCATATTTAATAATATATGTCTACAGGAAAGACTGCTACCAAAATATACTAATATATATATATATATATATATATATATATATATATATATATATATATATATATATATATATATATATATATATATATATATATATATATATATATATATATATATATATATATATTATTAAATATGACCGAAAAAGTAAGATTAATAATTCTAACACGAATTTTCTCAATCTTTCGTACATTACGCTTCACTGTTGGAGGTAAATCAAAAATCACTTCTCCAAAATTCATTTTTATTTCTAGTCTAGAAATAAACTAGAAGTAGAAGTCTAGAAGTAGACTAGAAATAAAAATGAATTTTGGAGAAGTGATTTTTGATTTACCTCCAACAGTGAAGCGTAATGTACGAAAGATTGAGAAAATTCGTGTTAGAATTATTAATCTTACTTTTTCGGTCATATTTAATAATATATATATATATATATATATATATATATATATATATATATATATATATATATATATATATATATATATATATATATATATATATATATATATATATATATATATATATATATATATATATATATATATATATATATATATATATATATATATATATATATATATTAGTATATTTTGGTAGCAGTCTTTCCTGTAGACATATATTATTAAATATGACCGAAAAAGTAAAATTAATAATTCTAACACGAATTTTCTCGATCTTTCTAATGTTTCTTTTCACTGTTGATGGTAATTGTAAATTTCCAAAATAATGAAAGAATAATGAAAGAAATAATCCGTAAAGGAGTAAAAAGCACTACTCCTAACCAAAACATAAACCTGATAATATTCTACAAAACCAAGAAGACTTCCGAACTCCTTATCAAAAACAGCCCGAAGCCGACGGAGAACCCTCTACAGCAGTCAAGCGTTGTATACATGTACACTTGCCCCCACGAAGGATGTAACCTTCAATGTAAGTACATAGGTATGACGTCGACCAAGCTGACGAGGCGTTTGACATGCCATCTTCAATCTGGTGCCCCTAGGAATCACATGAGACAAGCCCATGACATTACTCTAACAAGAGAAATGTTGAACAAGAATACTTGCATAATAGACAAAACCCAAGATTCAAGAAGATTACAAATTCTTGAGGCAATTCACATAAGAATAGAGCGACCTACCATGAACACCCAAATCACGGAACTATTTACTCTACCCACCATGAGAGTAAGGACAAGACAAGAACATATCGATGCCAACACAGAAGACAATGCCTGTTATGTCCAACATAACAGGCCAATTACACTGGATTAATCTTTGTGTTTAGATAGGAGATGCCTCGTATGGGCCAATAAGCCTTCTGCAGCCCCTATGTTTATCCCTTATGTATCCCCCCATGTTTTCACCTTCATTGTATTATCACCTGACCTAATGCGGGTATAAAATCAACTAGTATTGTAAGATCTGTTCACTTGAGAATGAACCATGGAGGTTCGAAACGTCGTGCAAATTATACAAATAAGTGTAATACACTCTATAGTAAATCACTTCTTTTCTTCACCTTAAAAGTACGAAAATGAGTTTTGGAGAACTCATATATATATATATATGTATATATATATATATATATATATATATATATATATATATATATATATATATATATATATATATATATATATATATATATATATATATATATATATATATATATATATATAAAAAAACATATATATATATATATATATATATATATATATATATATATATATATATATATATATATATATATATATTTATATATATATATATATATATATATATATATATATATATATATATATATATATATATATATATATATATATATATATATATATATATATGTCGTACCTAGTAGCCAGAACGCACTTCTCAGCCTACTATTCAAGGCCCGATTTGCCTAATAAGCCAAGTTTTCATTAAATTAATGTTTTTTCGTCTACCTAACCTACCTAACCTAACCTAATCTAGCTTTTTTTGGCTAACTAACCTAACCTTACCTATAAATATAGGTTAGGTTAGGTTAGGTAGGGTTGGTTAGGTTCGGTCATATATCTACGTTAATTTTAACTCCAATAAAAAAAAATTGACCTCATACATAGAGAAAAGGGTTGCTTTATCATTTCATAAGAAAAAATTATAGTAAATATATTAATTCAGGAAAACTTGGCTTATTAGGCAAATCGGGCCTTGAATAGTAGGCTGAGAAGCGAGTTCTGGCTACTAGGTACGACATATATATATATATATATATATATATATATATATATATATATATATATATATATATATATATATATATATATATATATATATATATATATATATATATATATATATATATATATATATATATATATATATATATATATATGTGTGTGTATATCACGAAAATAAACACGTGATTAAGAATGTGACAATGTCAGACCACGGAGGAAAAATGAAACAGGAAATTTCCTTAAGTACTTTCGTATATTAAATACATCTTCATCTGACATTGTCATATATATATATATATATATATATATATATATATATATATATATATATATATATATATATATATATATATATATATATATATATATATATATATATATATATATATATATATATATATATATATATATATAAGGGTCTTGAGGGACAGCAGTAGCAGTAGAGTCTGCTGGTTGCGGGCGAGCAGCTTGTGCACGGGTGGTCACCCAAACCGGAGGAGAAACTTCATCACTTTCTTGGACCTCTGCTGAAACATATTCAAAGATGGGATTATCCATTACAGAGTTACACACCTGGGGTTTGTCCGTGATGATCAGGTTGGACGGTTGCAGATCTTCTGCCAAGTCGTTGCCCAGGAGAAGTTGCACTCCAGACATGGGAAAAGGCTTCTCCCTGATGGCGACTTGGACTTCACCGGTCACAAAAGGACAATCCAGGTGGACTCTGGCGAGTGGCTACGGAGTGGTAGCAGTGAGGTCAGTGATAAGGACGGTTTCCCCGGTGTAGGTAATGTTAGGCACAGCTGATTTCAATATTATGGACTGAAGAGCCGCTGTGTCCCTCAAGATCTTCAATTTGAAACGTCCCTCCTAATCTGTACCGTTGGTAGAGACAGTTCCAGGATTCAGGTTTTGCTGAAGAGAGAAAGATCATTAATAGGAACATCAACATTCATCACAGGCTTACCGGACTTAGGAGGAGTCGGTTTGGGTTTAGCTGTTCCATTGCCTTTGTACTGAGCTTTCCCACATCTATCTATGGTATGTCCATAGAGTTTGCAATACTTACAATACAATTGAGAGCTTGCTTGATCTGTACTCACTTTATCATAACTATATCAAGACTTCTTACTGGGAGGTGGTGATGGTGTCAGCCGGTGGATGAGGCTGTAGGTGTCAGCTGATTTCGCACATTTGATGTAGTCGGTTTCTTCTTTATCTGCTAAATATAAACGGACGGAAGGGGGAACACGTCTCAAGAATTCCTCAACTAGCATGAGGTTGATGAGCTCTGTAAATGTAGAGACATGTGCTGCTTCCAGCCATTTCATGAAATATCTTTTCTTGGTATTGGCAAATTCTAGAAAGGTGGTGAGACTTGCCTTTAGATGATCACGGAATTTTCGTCTGTAGCTTTCGGTGGAGAGAAGGTAGGCATCCAACACTGCTTGCTTCAAGGTCTGGTAGTCATTCTCAGACGCTAAGGTAATGAGAGTAACTGCAGCTCTACCTGTAAGATGCACTCTGAGAAGGGTAGACCATTGATCTGCAGGCCAGCTAAGTTTATTAGCTAGGGTCTCAAAAGTGGTGAAAAAGACATCAATCTCTGTCTCAACGAATGGTGGCATTAACTTACTTGCATGGGAGACATTGAAACTTACTGGAAGACTGGCGGTAGCTTGTTGGCGCTGAGTGTGGTGTGTAGTTTCCAACGTGAGTTCTCGTTGACGACATTCTATAGCCATATCCGCTTGCTGTTTGTCATGCTCGCGTTGTATCTGCAGGTGGCGTTGTTTTGCTTCAAGCTATATTCGCTCACTCTCTCTGAATAGGGCCATTTCACGTTCTTGCTCTTCTTTCCTCATTGCAGCTTCTCTTTCCCTCATCTGGAGGGCTTCTTTCGCCAGTTCAGCCTCTCTTTCTCTTATGTGCATAGCTTCTTGCTGTTGCTCCCGCTCGAGTTTTGCAAGTTCGAGCTTGAGTTTTATAGTTGCCAGATCATGTTGATCTGGAGTTTCAGAGTCAATCTTCCCTTCATCTAAGAGGTGATCCATTATTAAGTTATGCAATTAATTTTTGTTGGCTCTATGAGGTACATCTAGTTGATACTCGTGTGCAAGAGCTTGTAATTCGGTCCTCTTGGCACGACTTAAGGTTCCTATTTCACCTGCTGGATCGTTACGAAAAGCTGGGAGACGAATCATGGTGAAAAATAGCAAATAAATGCACAACGAATACTTGTGATAAGGTCAGTGTCAGTAACAGGATAACGTGGCAACTGGTAACTATCCTGTGGAATTTAATATTTAACAATTAATGTTAATTTTAGAATGGTAAATGATTAGTCAATCAAAAGCGCAGGAAATCTTGTACCCGGTACTCAATGTAAGAGAATAAGGGCAAGAAAATCCTACTAAATAAATGAAACTAAGTATAAAACAAATGAAACATTTAATCGTTCCAAAAGTGAATAAGGTAGTCCAAGAAATTAGGCATACCTTGCCGAGTCTCTATAGGATAGAAGCAAGGGTTTTCCCACTAAATGAAATATGATACTTACAGAATTAGCTAACTTTGTGCTCTGAAAAAAGAAAGCTAATTCCCTACCTAAGTAAATATCATCATCTCTGACCGACGTGTAGGGGGGCGAGTGTCAACTGGTGACGAGAACTGCTGCTGAGGTCCCAACTCAGCAACGTAGTCCGTGCTAGAGGAACTATGGCCCTCTTTATCCTCCTTCGGTCAGATTGCAGAAGATAGGGTGCTTTGACCCGAAGACAAACCAAAGTACCAGGGTACCCAAAATGATGATCTGTCTGAGATTGAGAAATATCCTAGGGACAAAAGGTGGAAAACAGGAGTAATAACACGGAGGGAGGGATGACCAATTAAGAGAATGATTGAGGCCTTCAGTCACCACGTAATCCAAAGTTATTCAACACACACTATATGCTACTCTCGGAATGCACAATACACACAACACCATATAAATATTAAAAGTAATGAAAATATTGAAAAACAACTGTATCAAAGCCAAGTACGCTTACCACAAATTGACGTTCTGGTACTAGTACCTGTGTGAAGCTCCGTGCACAGGCCCCCATTAAATGTGACGGGAAAGTGTTGGAGTGTAGATGTTCGGCAGTCCTCCAATGGCAGGTGTCAATGCCTAGTCACACTTACAAAAAAAAAAATAGACTGCTTGCCTGTTTTCTGTCTGTCTGTGGTAAAGTAAGGGAAGACATGCAAAACACAAAATATGAACAATGAAACTTTAATTAATCTAGAAAACATATATAAACAAAGACAATCCCTTGGCAATGTACAGTGCAAAAGAACAAGTCAAAAACAATATAACATAAATGAATAATAGGGATGAAGTTACTCTACAATAATATAACGTTTAAAGGTGAAAAATAATTAGGTGTTGAGAATATTAGCGCTAGCTGAGAAACATCCAGCTGATAGACAGCGTATATCAGTTAGTTGTTCACTGCTTGAGAGCACAAGGATATTCTGACTTCAATGGCTGGACCAAGCCCATACACGACTCAGGTAGAGGGCGCTGAGGTGCAACGTGCAGGTGTGCAGTCGGCGAGTCACCAATCAGGAGCAGGCAGGCTGGGAAGGGTAGTTGGCTGGTTGATGACGAGCCGGCGTGGAGGGAGTGGAGTAGGGGGGGTGAGTCTTGGATACGTTTTGCCTCCTGGTCAAAACGTTTTGTGCTGCTGAGAGACATATCTTGAAGGTAGCATCTTAATCTTGAATAATAAACATAACTTCATGTAGAGAAGAGCAGGCTCAATCTCTCTTGAGAGAGATTATCGTCACAATATATATATATATATATATATATATATATATATATATATATATATATATATATATATATATATATATATATATATATATATATATATATATATATATATATATATATATATATATATATATATATATATATATATATATATATATATATATATATATATATATATATATATATATGCGGAAAATCCACAGAGAAAATCCATGAAAATCTTATCCAGGATTATCCCGGCTAATGTGGTTTGGTATAGATATGTTGATGATATTTTGTGCTTATGGCCGTGTGACAAAGACCAGATAGTTTTTCTTAATGAACTCAATTCTTTGGTACCTTCAATAAAATTCACTTGTGAGACTGAGGAGAATGGTACTCTTCCGTTTTTGGACATTATGATTCATAGAGTCACTAGAAAGTTCAAATTTAATGTGTATAGGAAACCTACCAACGTGGGGTCGTATGTTCATTTTTATTCGAATCATCATAGTAAAGTTAAACAGGCAGTATTTTCAGGAATGTTTCTACGAGCTTTGAGGGTTTGCAGCGCTGAGTTTTTTGATGAAGAGATTGCTAAAATGTATGAAATTGGGAAGAGTTTACAATATCCTAAGAGGTTTTTGGATTTCTCGTTTGTACAAGCCAAGCGTACGTTTTATAATCACGTCCCTAAGGCGAAACCAAAAATTATTAACTCATTGGTGGTACCTTATGCGAGTGGACTTGAAAAATTGTCTCTGATTTTTAAGAAACTTAATATAAATTTGGTGTTCACTAATAGTACGATCAAATCCAATTTAATAAAAAACTCCCCTGATACAGCAGGTTGTGTGTATTCGATTCCCTGCAATGATTGTGATTCTGTGTACCTTGGACAAACAGGAAAGTCCTTACAATTGCGGTTGTCACAACATGCTTATAGTATTAGAACTGCCCAAGCGTCTAATGCATTGTATCTACATACGAGTTTATGCGATCACAATATTAACTGGAATAGGGCAAAAAGCATTACCAATTGTGGGGATTTCGTGGAACGGAATTTGATTGAGTCTGCTCTAATCAGTCAGTGTCCAAATCTTCTTAATGTTAGTACTGGAATGTACAAACTTGATCCATTTTTAAGTTATAATATTGCACAACAGTTTAAGAAACAACTCTGATAGAGAGGCTTACAATGTCTCATTATAATTGTATATTCATATATTGTGTGTTCATGAGGCTTTTCTTTAATCTTTCATCCTTATTCTCTGACCGCTTAATCCTCTTTGACCATTCTAAGCTAAGCTATACCTGTTTTTGGTTAATTACACCTGACCAACCCTTGGGGAGGGGTTGGTCAGGTGTCGGCATATATATCTTCCCCCCTTCTCCCTTCTCCTTAGTCAGTCTGGTGTTGACAAAGGCTTTAACAAAGCCGAAACGTTCACCTCATTTCATATTTCTCTGTGGATTTTCCGCATAAAATGATCAGTGTTTTGTGATCGTCAATTGCATATATATATATAAATATATATATAAATATATATATATATATATATATATATAAATATATATATATATATATATATATATATATATATATATATATATATATATATATATATATATATATATATTAGTATATTTTGGTAGCAGTCTTTCCTCATGAGAAACTCTCCAGACACAAAGCAGAACGCTTTAAAAGAGACCAACGTCGTCTATGCCTTCAAATGCCCTCTTGGGGACTGTAAGCTCCAAAAAACCAAGTATATAGGCAAGAGAACAACATCTCTTTCTAGGCGTTTAACGATGCATAAGCAACAGGGCTCCATTGAGGAACATATAATCTCTTCCCACAACCAAACCATCGCCAGAGAAATCCTAGTAAACAACACAGAAATCATCGATAGATACAGCGATAGCAGGCGGCTTGACGTTTGCATGGCACTACACATTAAGAAGTCAACACCAGCAATCAACAGCCAATTAATGCACAACTATATTCTACCCACCTCAAGACTCCGCTCCAATATAGAAGCATCAAGAAATATGGACCAATAGGCTTTCTACAATCACTTCCATTCAATACCCATTGTTTCGTTTTCTCTCTTGTGTTGATGAATTTAATACCCTATTAAAACCACCTCACCCCATCCACCTCACTCAAATGTAGATATAAACCAATCGGAGATGTGTAAGTTCTATTCAGTTGTGTATGTGTAAACTAAAGTCTTTGAAAATGTAATAAGTTTTACGAAACGCGCTCAAGTGTCGCGTCAGACTAGAAATAAAAATGAATTTTGGAGAATTGATTTTTGAATTACCACCAACAGTGAAAAGAAATGTATGAAAGATTGAGAAAATTCGTGTTAGAATTATTAATCTTACTTTTTCAGTCATATTTAATAATATATATATATATATATATATATATATATATATATATATATATATATATATATATATATATATATATATATATATATATATATATATGTGTGTGTGTGTGTGTGTATATCACGAAAATAAACACGTGATTAAGAATGTGACAATGTCAGACCACGGAGGAAAAATGAAACAGGAAATTTCCTTAAGTACTTTCGTATATTAAATACATCTTCAGAAGGTGACATTGACGTGGTCTGACATTGTCATATAAATGAAACAGGAAATTTCCTTAAGTACTTTCGTATATTAAATACATCTTCAGAAGGTGACATTGACGTGGTCTGACATTGTCATATATATATATATATATATGTTTCATTGAATATGACCGCATATTCTGTATTTATTATTTTCTGGTTTAGGGCTTCTATCCCTCTAACTATTTTCTTAGCATCAGGGCTTAATTGGAATAGGAGTTCTCCAAAACTCATTTTCGTACTTTTAAGGTGAAGAAAAGAAGTGATTTACTATAGAGTGTATTACACTTATTTGTATAATTTGCACGACGTTTCGAACCTCCATGGTTCATTCTCAAGTGAACAATCTTACAATACTAGTTGATTTTATACCCGCATTAGGTCAGGTGATAATACAATGAAGGTGAAAAACATGGGGGGATACATAAGGGATAAACATAGGGGCTGCAGAAGGCTTATTGGCCCATACGAGGCATCTCCTATCTAAACACAAAGATTAATCCAGTGTAATTGGCCTGTTATGTTGGACATTGTCTTCTGTGTTGGCATCGATATGTTCTTGTCTTGTCCTTACTCTCATGGTGGGTAGAGTAAATAGTTCCGTGATTTGGGTGTTCATGGTAGGTCGCTCTATTCTTATGTGAATTGCCTCAAGAATTTGTAATCTTCTTGAATCTTGGGTTTTGTCTATTATGCAAGTATTCTTGTTCAACATTTCTCTTGTTAGAGTAATGTCATGGGCTTGTCTCATGTGATTCCTAGGGGCACCAGATTGAAGATGGCATGTCAAACGCCTCGTCAGCTTGGTCGACGTCATACCTATGTACTTACATTGAAGGTTACATCCTTCGTGGGGGCAAGTGTACATGTATACAACGCTTGACTGCTGTAGAGGGTTCTCCGTCGGCTTCGGGCTGTTTTTGATAAGGAGTTCGGAAGTCTTCTTGGTTTTGTAGAATATTATCTGGTTTATGTTTTGGTTAGGAGTAGTTCTTTTTACTCCTTTACGGATTATTTCTTTCATCATTCTTTCCTCTTTTATATGTTCACTGTGCATGGTTGATTTGTAATATAATTTTATTGGGGGTGTTGTGGTTTCTGTTCTAGGTTCTGAATTATACCAACGGTCCAAGTGTCTTCTTATAGCAGCGTTTATTTCCGCGTTGCTATATCCGTTGTTCACCAATACCTGAGTTACTCTTTCAAACTCTCTACTCACGTTGCTCCATCTAGATGACATATTCGTAATAGTAAAAGACTCAGATGAACTAATTGACCTAAAAAGACACCTAGAGAGAGAGTCAGTACTCCGATTTACACATGAAAATAGTGAAAATAACAGTGTGCCATTCTTGGATGTACTAATAACAAAAACAGGAACCTCTTTAAGCACCAACGTATATACCAAGCCCACCAACATAGGATTATGCCTGAACGGTAGAAGTGAGTGCCCCCAAAGATACAAAGCCAGTGTTCTCAATGCTTATATTCGTCGAGCGCTTACCCACTGCTCTGAATGGAGCAACGTGAGTAGAGAGTTTGAAAGAGTAACTCAGGTATTGGTGAACAACGGATATAGCAACGCGGAAATAAACGCTGCTATAAGAAGACACTTGGACCGTTGGTATAATTCAGAACCTAGAACAGAAACCACAACACCCCCAATAAAATTATATTACAAATCAACCATGCACAGTGAACATATAAAAGAGGAAAGAATAATGAAAGAAATAATCCGTAAAGGAGTAAAAAGCACTACTCCTAACCAAAACATAAACCTGATAATATTCTACAAAACCAAGAAGACTTCCGAACTCCTTATCAAAAACAGCCCGAAGCCGACGGAGAACCCTCTACAGCAGTCAAGCGTTGTATACATGTACACTTGCCCCCACGAAGGATGTAACCTTCAATGTAAGTACATAGGTATGACGTCGACCAAGCTGACGCGGCGTTTGACATGCCATCTTCAATCTGGTGCCCCTAGGAATCACATGAGACAAGCCCATGACATTACTCTAACAAGAGAAATGTTGAACAAGAATACTTGCATAATAGACAAAACCCAAGATTCAAGAAGATTACAAATTCTTGAGGCAATTCACATAAGAATAGAGCGACCTACCATGAACACCCAAATCACGAAACTATTTACTCTACCCACCATGAGAGTAAGGACAAGACAAGAACATATCGATGCCAACACAGAAGACAATGTCCAACATAACAGGCCAATTACACTGGATTAATCTTTGTGTTTAGATAGGAGATGCCTCGTATGGGCCAATAAGCCTTCTGCAGCCCCTATGTTTATCCCTTATGTATCCCCCCATGTTTTTCACCTTCATTGTATTATCACCTGACCTAATGCGGGTATAAAATCAACTAGTATTGTAAGATACTAGTTGATTCACTTGAGAATGAACCATGGAGGTTCGAAACGTCGTGCAAATTATACAAATAAGTGTAATACACTCTATAGTAAATCACTTCTTTTCTTCACCTTAAAAGTACGAAAATGAGTTTTGGAGAACTCCTATTCCAATTAAGCCCTGATGCTAAGAAAATAGTTAGAGGGATAGAAGCCCTAAACCAGAAAATAATAAATACAGAATATGCGGTCATATTCAATGAAACATGTTTGAAAGAAAACCTGCTGCCAGTATACACCAATATATATATATATATATATATATATATATATATATATATATATATATATATATATATATATATATATATATATATATATATATATATATATATATATATATTATTTAACTGAAAACTGACACCCCAGAAGTGGCTCGAACCCATACTCCCAGGAGCAAACGCAACTGGTATGTACAAGACGCCTTAATCCACTTGACCATCACGACCGGACATAATGAGGTGATAGCCGAGGCTATTTGAACCACCCCACCGCCGGCACTCGGATAGTAATCTTGGGCATAGCATTTTACCAAATGCATTTCGCATTTGTGTTCCTCACGTGTGCCCCAAAGAATGAGGTGATTTGGTAAAATGCTATGCCCAAGATTACTATCCGAGTGCCGGCGGTGGGGTGGTTCAAATAGCCTCGGCTATCACCTCATTATGTCCGGTCGTGATGGTCAAGTGGATTAAGGCGTCTTGTACATACCAGTTGCGTTTGCTCCTGGGAGTATGGGTTCGAGTCACTTCTGGGGTGTGAGTTTTCAGTTGCATATTGTCCTGGGGACCATTCAGGCTTGTTCGCATATATTATTTATTATACTAATATATATATAAATATATATATATATATTATTTATTATACTAATATATAAAAATATATTAGTATATTTTGGTAGCAGTCTTTCCTGTAGACATATATTATTAAATATGACCGAAAAGTAAGATTAATAATTCTAACACGAATTTTCTCAATCTTTCGAACATTTCTTTTCACTGTTGGAGGTAAATCAAAAATCAATTCTCCAAAATTCATTTTTATTTCTAGTCTATATATATATATATATATATATATATATATATATATATATATATATATATATATATATATATATATATATATATATATATATATATATATATATATATATATATATATATATATATATATATATATATATATATATATATATATATATATATATATATATATATATATATATATATATATATATATATATATATATATATATATATATATATATATATATTTATGCGAACAAGCCTGAATGGTCCCCAGGACAATATGCAACTGAAAACTCACACCCCAGAAGTGACTCGAACCCATACTCCCAGAAGCAACGCAACTGGTATGTACAAGACGCCTTAATCCACTTGACCATCACGACCGGACAAAATGAGGTGATAGCCAAGGCTATTTGAACCACCCCACCGCCGGCACTCGGATAGTAATCTTGGGCATAGCATTTTACCAAATCACCTCATTCTTTGGGGCACACGTGAGGAACACAAATGCGAACAAGCCTGAATGGTCCCCAAGACAATATGCAACTGAAAACTCACACCCCAGAAGTGACTCGAACCCATACTCCCAGAAGCAACGCAACTGGTATGTACAAGATGCCTTAATCCACTCGACCATCACGACCGGACAAAATGAGGTGATAGCCGAGGCTATTTGAACCACCCGACCGCCGGCACTCGGATAGTAATCTTGGGCATAGCATTTTACCAAATCACCTCATTGTTTGGGGCACACGTGAGGAACACAAATGCGAACAAGCCTGAATGGTCCCCAGGACAATATGCAACTGAAAACTCACACCCCAGAAGTGACTCGAACCCATACTCCCAGAAGCAACGCAACTGGTATGTACAAGACGCCTTAATCCACTTGACCATCACGACTGGACAAAATGAGGTGATAGCCGAGGCTATTTGAACCACCCCATTGCCGGCACTCGGATAGTAATCTTGGGCATAGCATTTTACCAAATCACCTCATTCTTTGGGGCACACGCGAGGAACACAAATGCGAACAAGCCTGAATGGTCCCCAGGACAATATGCAACTAAAAACATATACCAGTTGCGTTGCTTCTGGGAGTATGGGTTCGAGTCACTTCTGGGGTGTGAGTTTTCAGTTATATATATATATATATATATATATATATATATATATATATATATATATATATATATATATATATATATATATATATATATATATATATATATATATATATATATATATATATATATATATATATATATATATATATATTTTATTAAATATGACCGAAAAAGTAAGATTAATAATTCTAACACGAATTTTCTCAATCTTTCGTACATTATGCTTCACTGTTGGAGGTAAATCAAAAATCACTTCTCCAAAATTCATTTTTATTTCTAGTCTGACGCGACACGGGCGCGTTTCGTAAAACTTATTACATTTTCAAAGACTTCACAAATACACAACTGATTAGAACTTGCGTTTCCCTGATTTTTATATCTACATTTGAGTGAGGTGGGAAGGGTGATGTGGCATTACATTTGAGTAAGGTGGGAAGGATGATGTGGCATTAGAGGATATTAATAGGGTATTAAAAGTATCAACACAAGACAGAACACGAAACAATGGATATTGAATAGAAGTGTTTGTAGAAAGCCTATTGGTCCATATACATATATATATATATATATATATATATATATATATATATATATATATATATATATGTCGTACTTAGTAGCCAGAACGCACTTCTCAGCCTACTATATATATATATATATATATATATATATATATATATATATATATATATATATATATATATATATATATATATATATATATATATATATATATATATATATATATATATATATATATATATATATATATATATATATATATATATATATACAACTTTAGAACACTTTCCCACCAGGAGACTCGAACCCTAGCCAGCACAGAAGCCTTCCAGTAACTGGCATAACAGGTACGCCTTAACCCGCTCCACCACCCGCTCAGACCCTTAAAAGAGATGGTAATTTCGGAGTATTTAAATACCCCAAAGATCAACACCTCCCAAGAGCACCAGAGCAAGTGAGGGGTCATTTATACGTTAATTTCATCAAGTCCCTGTTAATATGGTGTATAGATATATATATATATATATATATATATATATATATATATATATATATATATATATATATATATATATTATTATTAAATATGACCGAAAAAGTAAGATTAATAATTCTAACACGAATTTTCTCAATCTTTCGTACATTACGCTTCACTGTTGGAGGTAAATAAAAAATCACTTCTCCAAAATTCATTTTTATTTCTAGTCTGACGCGACACGGGCGCGTTTCGTAAAACTTATTACATTTTCAAAGACTTCACAAATACACAACTGATTAGAACTTACGTCTCTCTGATATTATATCTACATTTGAGTGAGGTGGGAAGGGTGATGTGGCATTAACACAAGACAGAACAGGAGGGGATATTAATAGGGTATTAAAAGTATCAACACAAGACAGAACAGAAACATTGGGTATTGAATAGAAGTGTTTGTAGAAGGCCTATTGGTCCATATTTCTTGATGCTTCTATATTGGAGCGGAGTCTTGAGGTGGGTAGAATATAGTTGTGCAATAATTGGCTGTTGATTGCTGGTGTTGACTTCTTGATGTGTAGTGCCTCGCAAACGTCAAGCCGCCTGCTATCGCTGTATCTTTCGATGATTTCTGTGTTGTTTACTAGGATTTCTCTGGCGATGGTTTGGTTATGGGAAGAGATTATATGTTCCTTAATGGAGCCCTGTTGCTTATGCATCGTTAAACGCCTAGAAAGAGATGTTGTTGTCTTGCCTATATACTGGGTTTTTTGGAGCTTACAGTCCCCAAGAGGGCATTTGAAGGCATAGACGACGTTAGTCTCTTTTAAAGCGTTCTGTTTTGTGTCTGGAGAGTTTCTCAGGAGTAGGCTGGCCGTTTTTCTGGTTTTATAGTAAATCGTCAGTTGTATCCTCTGATTTTTGTCTGTAGGGATAACGTTTCTATTAACAATATCTTTCAGGACCCTTTCCTCCGTTTTATGAGCTGTGGAAAAGAAGTTCCTGTAAAATAGTCTAATAGGGGGTATAGGTGTTGTGTTAGTTGTCTCTTCAGAGGTTATATATATATATATATATATATATATATATATATATATATATATATATATATATATATATATATATATATATATATATATATATATATATATATATATATGGTTTATCTAGTAGCCAGAACACAGTACTTGGCCTACTACGCAAGGCCCGATTTGCCTAATAAACCAAGTTTTTCTGAATTTATAATATTTTCGAATTTTGTTCTTATGAAATGATATATATCTCCATTTCATTGTGTATGAGTTAAATTATTTTAATTTTAGTTAAAACTAACGTAGATATTCAACCGAACCTAACCAACCCTACCTAACCTAATTTAACCTATCCTAAACTAACATAACTAAGTCAATAATTTATGTTCTTAACATAATATAATAACATTATTTCAAATCACTAATTGGAAACAATATTTTGAAAATAAAATCACTCGGCCTATTAGGCAAATTGGGCCTAGCATAATAGGCCGAGAAGTGCGTTCTTGCTACTAGGTACGCCAGAACGCACTGGCGTACCAGAACGCAGTAATTGGCCTACTATGCAAGGCCCGTTTTGCCCAATAAGCCAAGTTTTCCTGAATTTATATATTTTTTTAATTTTTTTCTTATGAAATGATAAAGCTATCCATTTCATTATGTATGAGTTAATTTGTTTATATTTGAGTTAAAACTAACGTAGATATATGACCGAACCTAACCTACCCTACCTAACCTAACCTAAACTAACATTACTAAATCAATAATTTTGTTCCCAATATAATATATTAATAATACTTAAAATAAACCAAAAGGAAACAATTTATTGAAAATAAAAAAAGTCACTCGGCCATAACGCACTTCTCGGCCTACTATGCAAGGCCCGATTTGCCTAATAGGCCGAGTGATTATCATTATTTCCAATAACTTTTTTTCATCAAATAGTTTATTTGAATTATTATTATTATTTTATATTAAGACCATAATTTATTGACGTAGTTATGATAGTTTAGGTTAGGATAAGATAGGTTAGGCTAGGTTAGGTACGGTTGGTTACGTTCGGTCATATATCTAAGTTAGTTTCAACTCAAATATAAACAAATTTACTCATTCATAATGAAATGGATAGCTTTATCATTTCAAAAGAAAAAAATTAAGAAAATATATAAATTCAGGAACACTTGGCTTATTAGGCAAATCGGGCCTTGCATAGTAGGCCGAGTACGACGTTCTGGCTACTAGGTACAACATATAACTCATCGTCACTACACCCACCACCACACTTGTCATCCCTTCACTACCACCACAACCACCACACTTGTCTTGGTCACTACCACTACCCACCTCAACACTTGTCTCACCATCTCTACTACCACCACCCATCACCACACTTGTCTCACTGACACAACCACCACCACAACGTTTTCCTCACCGTCACTACCACCACCACCCCCACACTTGTCTCGCCATCCCTACCACCACCACACTTTTCTCACCATCACTACCCCAGCCCACCACAACACTTGTCTCACCATCACTTCCACCACCACACTTTTCTCACCATCACTACCCCAGCCCACCACAACACTTGTCTCACCATCACTTCCACCACCACACTTTTCTCACCATCACTACCCCAGCCCACCACAACACTTGTCTCACCATCACTTCCACCACCACACTTGTCTCACCATCACTTCCACCACCACACTTGTCTCACCATCACTACCCCAGCCCACCACAACACTTGTCTCACCATCACTTCCACCACAACACTTGTCTCTCCATTACCACACTTGTCTCACCATCACTACCACCACCCAAAACAACACTTGTCTCTCCTTCTCTTCCACCACCACAACCACACCTGTCCCACCGTCACTACCACCACACTTGTTTCACCGCCAATACCCCCACACTTGTCTCTCTGTCACTACCACCACCACCACCACCACACTTGTCTCACCGTCACTGCCACCTCCACCACACCGGTCTCAATGCCACTACCACCATCCACCACCACAATTATCTCCCTATCACTACTACCACCCGCCATCTCACTTGTCTCACCGTCACTACCACTATCCACAACCACACTGGCCTCACCGACACTACCACCACCACCACACGTATCTCACCCTCACTACCACCACCCACCACCACACTTGTCTCTGCGTAATTTGCCAAATTCTTCCTACTTTGAATGGTGGTATTGCGTCATAAAATTCCCAGCAGAGGTATAAATACTATCAACATGCCAGAGAATTGAATAATATTCTCGCTTTTGTCAGTATTCTTTTCAAGAATTAATAACTGACAATATAACAACTAGTGATCTAATAATGTGTTATCAGCTAAAGGATTACTACATAACAGTATATCTGTTATCTTAAATTAACATGGAGGAAGCAGAAATTTCTCTCCATTTCTCGTTTAATAAGAACACTCTTCATATTAATTACTATTTGATGAGAATTTAATTAATATAGAACTCCCTATAATTGCAACCCTAGTCTCAATAATTCATTAAGTAGAATATTTATAAGGGAAAGAATTTTCCGTTTCTACTGAAATATGAGCACGTATGAACGGGCGAGACGGGTTGAGGGAGAGGAGGCTTGCTCGCTGACACCGCTTGAGAGCAAGGAGACGTTTTCAAAAGCTACGTGAAAGGCCTTTGCTATTAATAGGCATTGGAGTGCACAATTACTCCTTCCGTGATCCTAAGGATTGCATCAGCGAACATCAATAATGTTAAGTGGTTTGTTTCATTGTTTTGAGCTCATAATGTGTAAACTTTATCCTTAGTTTGTCGTTATACTGCGCTCCCTCCTCCAAACACAAGTATGTCCCCAGTCAACCTAATTTACCCTTTTATTGTCCCATAATGACATAATCAATTTTGTGTAAATTTTGTTTACCCCATATTGGGTTTGCAGCGTGTGTTGAAGCAGCCTGAGGTGAGACAAATTCCCACGTCACGCTAGCGGGTCACGCGTTCCAGCAGATTCTAGATGACGCTGTCTTACAACCACACTACCGTTCACTGTTACAGCTAAGCAGCTGAACCTTTATTAATTTACTAATTAACTCCTCATAAAATGTTGAGATTTAATAAGATCTCGAGTTTATATTTCATATACATAAGCTAGGAATTAAATATTTCTTATAGCCTCACGAACTCTTAGATAGGAATAATTTTCTTGTCTAATATTTATTACTATATGATCTTGTCATTAATCAATTTATTGAATATTTATCTAATTTTAATATATATTTAAGTAAATCTTACTAACCACTTTCGAGGAAGAACCAGCCTTGATTAAGTATACTAGAAGTACTTTGACTTCTAGTATTAATCCCCCATTTTAGATAAGAGGATTTGACTCATAATAGTCCCTTTAATAATCAATGCATTATTAAGAACATCCATAGGACTCTAGTTCCTGGAGTAAAATATCAAACCACTTGCTCTACCCTGTTTTCCACTTTTTATCAAAAAGTGGTGGTCCTACATAGCTATCGAAAATTATCATCAATTTAAATGAATTACACGAATCAAGTTTTCCCGACACAAAAAAGTTGCTCCTTAACAAACTGGTTCAATTAGAAATAATATTAAAATCCATACCGATCCTCAGAGCCAACAAAATTTGTTCACTTGGGACTGGAGAAATTATAATTAATTATTTACTAACACCAATTATGTGTTACCATTATTACCCTATACAAATATTTTATTTAAAACTGTCAGCAGACTGTCCATATCATAGCCGAAACCAAATTCAATCTATAATTAATGATTCACCCAAGTCAGTGAAATTCATTAACATTTCAGGGTCCAGTATACTAAGCCAAGTTACTGATCCCATATATTAATTAACCATTACTAACCCTGATAACATTTTATTCCTCAATTAGGAAGTACAGTCAGGTGTTAAAAACTATTTACGGCAGTAGAATACTTGCCATACACAATTAATAATCTTTGGTTCATTAAATTTCTTATACACGTATTTTCTACAAGTGTATATATTATATAAAATTATAAAATCCAAAAACATAGCACTATTGTACACATTATTGTAACACATTTATTGTAGTTCTGCCAACCCAAATTCAGATTTGCACAAATTCAGTTTACACCATTACCAGCATTAATAGGTAGAATTATTACCTAACTAGTACTGTTAGACAGTGCTGGTGTAATATTATTTATGTAGTGCTGTCCCTAATTAGGATGGGATTTATAAATTATTTATTGTGTAATTATATTTCATTACATATTTCTATATTCATCTTTGAGTGTTATTAAAGTGTCACTACCCATCCAAAACTGATTTTGAGGATCTAAGCTATGGAAATCTTGTAGAGACACCAAAGTACTACTCAAATTTTAGTTGCTTATTATTAGACTAGCAGTTTCCCGGCCATGCGTTGCTATGGCTCAGCAACCTTCCTTGTCCCCCAGTCCTCCCAACCATTCTCTCCTCATCCGTGTCCTCGGCCATCCAACTATTCCCAACTCCACCGTCCCCTCGTACTCCCCACCATTCCCCATTTCCCTGTCTCTTTGTCCTCCCCACCATTCTCCATTCCCCCATCCCCAAGTCCCCACCATCCCAAACTCCCCCGTCCCCTCGTCCTTCCCCACCATTACCCCTTCCCTTGTCCCTTCGTCCTCCCCACCATCTCTCACTTCCGTCTCATCATCCCCACTATTCCTCACTCCCTCGTTCGATGCCTTCCCAAATGATCTGATGTTCCCATCACTGAAATATAAGAAAAACAGTTAAAAAATGAAATGAAAATATGAAAAATTAAAAAAGTAAACTATACTCAAGAAATGAACAGTATGGTAAACAACACAGCTCAATTAAAACACAATTCACTCAAAATAATTAAATCAAAATGAAAATAAGTCAAAATTATGAAAATTGAATTTATCAATGCAATCAGAAACATTGAAATGCAATTGCTACATATTTAGTATAGCATGTGTGTTGCTCTTACATGCAACACGCTGTTTCTCAAGAAAAGCATAGTTTTACCAGTCACAGGTGTGGCATCTGTAATTATACTAACGAAATGAACGGTATGGTCAACAATACAGCTTAATTCCAACACAATGTGTCACAAAATAAAACAATAAAAAATAAAATAAATCGAAATCTATGCAAATAAAATTTATCAGTGCAATCGGAAACATTGAAATGGAATTCATGACATACTTAGTACAGCGTGAATGTTGCTATTATGTGCAGCAGATGGCGCTGTTTTTCAAAAAACGCGTGTTTTTACCTGTCACATGGGTAGCATCTATATAGTACGTATATAAAAAGATGCGCCTATTCGAATGCAACGTTGTGTCAAAATTTCAAAGCAATTGGTGAAGAGCTTTTGGAGATTACAGCGTGTGTTGCCCTTACGTCCAACAGATTGCACTGTTTTTCCAAAAAAGCATGTTTTTCCTGCGACAGGTGAGGCATGTATATAGTAGATATATAAAAAGACGCGCCTATTCGAATGCAACTTTGTGTTAAAATTTCAAAACAATCGGTAAAGAGGTTTCGAAGATTTTTCTCACATGAAAAACACATGAAAAAACACAGTTTTTCAGAAGATTTTTTTTTTTACCGTCACAGACGTGACATCTATATAATATGTATATAAAAACCTGACCGGATGCAAAATGAACATTGTGTGAAAATTTCAAAGCAATCGGTGAAGAACTTTCGGAGATTAGCGATTTTGAACAAACGAACATTTCCATTTTTATTTATATAGATAGGTAGCTAACCTCCAAATGAGGTAAATTAAAATCAGCCTATTTAAGAAAATATTAAGCTGTCAATAACTATACCTGCTCTACATGTATGAGCAAGTACCATAGCTGTCAAAGTAGCTATATAAGCCCTATAAGGTTCTAACTCACAGCCAGCATGGCTTGTCCAGAAAAACTGGAAGAACCTTGAAAGGTCTTCAAAGTCATTTAACAAGACTACTCAATAAATGTGACAACTGTTTAAGAACTAACCCAGTTAACATTTCCAGGCTAAGAATTTCCACAAAAGTGGCTAGCCAAAAATATGACTTTGTCAAGAGTATAATCGAGTCTTATAGACACATAATTCTTGTCAATGATACTGACCCAGGCGAATTATGTCTGATAGAATCTGACCTTGCCGACTATGAAGATATAATTCAAGACAAGTTAGATCACTATAACAAAGTGCTTGCAACAGCAAATGTTCTTGCTGGAGCAGGACATTTTTATAGTACACCTATACCCAAGCAAGCACTCAGCTCAGATGAAATACATGAGCTACCTCCAAATGAGGAGAATCCTCCTAATTAAATTAGATCCTGGGTTCTGTAAATTCAATACATGAGGTTACTGAATTAACCAGTCTCTCCCATGAACCCAGAGAAATAAGTGAAGCTGCAGATGAAACTTCAAGTGAAGCTGCAACAGCCAGTTAATCTGAACCAGAAAATGAAAATAGAGCTGAAGGTGTAATTAAAGCTGAGGCTAAGCAAGAAGCCTTAAGCAACACAAGTAAGTCATAATTACTCAAACCAACCTCCCAGAGCAAGTGCTGACAATGAGAAGACTGTTATAATCCTTGTACACCAATTACTAAATTTATCTCAACCAGAACAATCAGTTGACTCCTTACAAGCGTTTAGTTTTCAGCTTGAGTCACTGTTAAATTCCTTCAGTAAAAAGGTTGTTCACCCCACTGCTGAGTGGATGACTAAAATTATCATCCAGAGAAAATTGTCTGGTGAGATAGCCAATGAATTATATACATACCAGAATGATACTGTCTTGTCAATGCAGGGTATATTCGCAGGTTTGCGCAATATAATAAATGAATCAGCAAACCAGGCATTTAATAATTCTTATAATGCACAGAAACTGTACCCACATCAATTTCCTTGCATGAAACTCCTGAAGTGACATTGTCATTAGGCAACAAGGGTATTAATAATCAATGTAATACTAACAAGTTTAAACACTGATTTATCAGTAAGATCTAAGAGCACCACAAGCGCTATCAAGAGACCCAAAAGTCCAACAAGTGCTCCCAAGAGCCCAATAATTACTCCCCAGAGTACAACAAGTACTCGCAAGAGAATAATTAACAAGCCAATGCAAGCAGCAAAATCTTCACAACCTGCAGTTGCAGTTTCACCTAAACAGGTGTCCCCTAAACCAACTGTAGGATACGGGTCATGTTTGTTTTGCAATCAAAACCACTCTCTGAACACATGTACTAATTTTTCTAATAGAGCCACACGAGTCAGAAGGCTCAAACAGTTACACAAATGTACTAGGTGTCTCAAATCACATAATCTTAACAGCTGTGACACCCCACTGAACACCTGCAATACATGTAGAAGGGGCAAGCATCACACTGCATTTTGCAAATTTGTCAAAACAAATTATTTCAATCCTAGAATAGGAGGTAGAGAATCTACACATGTACAGTGCTGCTAGGTGTGAGATGTTTACAGCCTAATTTCACCAGTGTTTTAATTTCCTATTCACACCTTAGCAGTGTTATAGGCATATAAGTTTAGTTATAATTATGTTCATAAGTATTACTCTCCGATAGCAGGGTATCTAGAGGTTTCATGTGGGTTTTAGTTGGTCACTTGTAGACACCATGCCGTGCTTGCTCCAGCAACGCCAGTCGCGTGGGTGGAACTGGCTGGCGTGGACATGTTGTGAGATAAGTCTGTGGTACTTGTTTATTGTTTAGTAACATAGCTGATTTCCTGGTTAGACCATTATGTGAACACCCATCTATCCATTTAAGTTTTTAAAATAGTGATCAGTGTTTATATAATGATATTGTTATTGTATTCTGGTGCATTAATATTTCTGGCTGCTTGTATTACCGTTTGTATGTTCTTTGTTACCCTTACTTTAAGTATATTGCTTTGTTGAGTAAGCAGTTGACTTATTTACCCTAGACACTTTTAGAAGGCAAGGCCGTATTATTATATACTTTTTTTTACAACGCAAACAGAGGAACCATACCCAGAGGTCAAGGGTCATAACAAAATGAGGGCCTATGTTGATAATTGATTCCCATAATTTAATGAACAAAATAGTGGTGCATGTTATTAATTGGTAATGCCTTCCTAGGTACTGTGTGGTAAACTAGTGATACCTAACCAAGCCTGGTTGATACGTGGTTGATGGGGTTCTGGGAGTTCTTCTACTCCCCAAGCCCGGCCCGAGGCCAGGCTTGACTTGTGAGAGTTTGGTCCACTAGGCTGTTGCTTGGAGCGGCCCGCAGGCCCACATACCCACCACAGCCCGGTTGGTCCAGCACTCCTTGGAGGAATAAATCTAGTTTCCTCTTGAAAATGTCCACGGCTGTTCCGGCAATATTTCCTCTGCTTGCTGGGAGGACGTTGAACAACCGCGGACCTCTAATGTTTATACAGTGTTCTCTGATTGTGCCTATGGCACCTCTGCTCTTCACTGGTTCTATTCTACATTTTCTTCCATATCGTTCACTCCAGTACGTTGTTATTTTACTGTGTAGATTTGGTACTTGGCCCTCCAGTATCTTCCAGGTGTATATTATTTAATATCTCTCTCGTCTTCTTTCTAGTGAGTACATTTGGAGGGCTTTGAGACGATCCCAATAATATAGGTGCTTTATTGCGTCTATGCGTGCTGTATATGTTCTCTGTATTCCCTCTATTTCAGCAATCTCTCCTGCTCTGAAGGGGAAAGTGAGTACTGAGCAGTACTCAAGACGGGACAACACAAGTGACTTGAAGAGTACAACCATTGTGATGGGATCCCTGGATTTGAATGTTCTCGTAATCCATCCTATCATTTTTCTGGCTGTCGCAATATTTGCTTGGTTATGCTCTTTAAATGTTAGGTGGTCAGACATTATTATTCCCAAATCCTTTACATGCTGTTTTCCTACTATGGGTACATTTGATTGTGTTTTGTACTCTGTATTATGTTTAAGGTCCTCATTTTTACCGTACCTGAGTACCTGGAATTTATCACTGTTAAACATCATGTTATTTTCTGATGCCCAGTCGAAAAGTTTATTAATATCAGCTTGAAGTTTTTCAATGTCTTCAGCCGAGGTAATTTTCATACTGATTTTTGTGTCATCTGCAAAGGATGATACGAAGCTGTGACTTGTATTTTTGTCTATATCCGATATGAGAATAAGGAAATGCAGCGGTGCAAGGACTGTACCCTGAGGTACAGAGCTTTTAACTGCACTTGGACTAGATTTTATATGGTTGACCGTTACTCGCTGAGTCCTGTTTGACAGAAAACTGAGTATCCAGCGTCCTACTTTAGCCTGTGTACCACTTTCCAGTTTCATTCTGAGCTGCTTGTGGAAGTTATCTCAACACTTCACGATTGAGGTAAGTGTACAGCTTGTGCCAGGGGCCAAGTAAAGCTTCAGTGTTGTTGTAATTGCTAGTTGTGTTAATTAAGCTCACAATGGAGGAACAAGTTGCTGTGTTGGTGGAGCATCCAAATTTTGGTGAAATTAAAAACTTGAAGAACTCTGGGTTGTTGTACATGGCTGAAAAATTAAATACGACATTTTCCAGGAGAATGTTAAAGGCTCAGCTAGTGAGAGTCATTGTCACACACTTGGTGGAGGAGGAGAAACTTGACGAGGAGTGGTTAGAGGAATTAAAAGAAGAGTCAAGTGACCAGGTGGCAATTCTAAAGTTAGAGATGGAATCTAAGCTAGAGATGGCTAAATTAGAAGCAGAGAAACAGAGGTTGGAGATGCAGAATCATCAAAAACAGCTGGAGTTGGAGACTCACCAGCTGATGCTTGAGGCTCAGAACCAGCAAAGACAACTTGAGATTGAAGCTCAAATCAACAAAAACAAGTGTTAATTACTGTATTCACACAGTAATGACACACAGTTAGGCAACAACAAAAGTATACCTACATTACTACCCCTCTAATCTTGCAACAGTTGCAAGGGACTACTGTGAGCAATCACTACTTCAGCAAGACAATTTACGTTAATATAAAACACCATCGCTACGCGGACAGCTGGCGCTAATTCTATAAAATTAACTAATTACTTGCTGTCATTATGTACTGTGAATTCCCCTGAGTAATCAAAAGGGGTCCCTTAAATCCTCACCACAGCTCCTAGGGGCAGTAATATTGTATAAATGACAAAAACACTACACAAACCTACAGCATAATGATGCCGTCAGCATACCCCACATGCTAATGACATCATTAGGCAATCAGTCAGCAATCTCTTCTACTGACTCACCACACAACACAGTACATAAAAAACATGCAAATGAAACACATGTAAATGGCATTCACATAATCAATGAAAATTATATCACCAGAAAAATGTATCCATAACTACACAGACCTCAGGGTATCCACTGACATCCCTGCAACACTGGCCAGCCTACTTCTGCAATGATATAATTATTAACATGCGGCACTATGGCATAAAATCTAGACTGAACGATTATATAGAATCGACAGAACTGGATCACTTATATGGTAAATCTCTACACTGACCGGTACATACTCGAGTCAGTCTACACACAACATATAACTATATATATATCTACAGTGTGGTACCGTGTACAACATCCATCTCCAGGTACATCCCAACCAGTCACCTGAACGTCAGTACAGACAGCTGTTTCTCAGCTGCTTCCCACGCCTGGCAGGCGCTATGGGACCACACAGCTGTTACCGAAATTAACACAATTCTGAGACACTGTAACACCTAACAACTGTTATTGTATTCACAGCTCCTTAAATTCTCAACACATTCGTTTCCCTGGTCACTACCTCACTGGCTGCAGAACACCTAGCTCACTCTACGTGCGTCGACTAGGTGTGGCCCTAGGGTGGTCCAGGGAAGGTGGCCAAGCATGGCCAAAGGCGTGGCCAAGGCATGTGGCCAAGCGTGGCCCAAGGGGTGGCCACGAGGTAAGCGCGGGGCGTCACAGCGCCCCACCCGGGCTGGGGTGGCCCTGGGTTGGTTTGGCCGGGGTGACCAGGGTGGCCCCCTGGGCGGGTGGCCAAGGTGGCCGGCGCATGGGTGGAGCGCACATGGGATGCCTCAGGCCAGCCTGGCTAGCACCCACAGGCATACAGAATGGGAATGAGAGAACCATCAAACACTCCCATCAAACCAGAGCATGCCTCGCTCGTACACTGGGGTGACGATGGCCGGCGGCGTCACCACATGGCGTCACCACATGGCGGATTGAATTCCACAAAGTGGAATTCAAAGTCCAACAGGGGGCCTGCAATATCACCACAATTACACTGCCCATATTCCACCAATTGTCCATTAACACTAGACAGGATACTTGGACCCGATGTGAGGGATCGATCTGATACACCATGAGGCCTGCCAGCTGCCTCATGGGTCAACACTGTCTCTGAGGTTCTTACTGTTCCTACCATACTCTTTGGCCCCATTTTCATGCAAATTGGGCCTTGACACAACCCAGGATGGCAGGAGTGTCCTGCACAACGAGTAATCAGGATAACACAGCAATTAACGTGGGTGGAGATGGCAACTGACACCCCCACCCAATCACTTCCTCCTCAGCTTGCTGCCCAGCCCTGACTGACGATTTGGTGGGCTAGAGAAACTCAAATGCCCATATATCCCCCCCTACCTTGTCTTGACCAATCAGCACAAAGCCGGCACAGCTCTCTGGTGCCGCTACCAATCACAGCTGTTCGCGCCAAAACTCACCTAGAGGCGGAGGTGCCGCTACCAATCACAGACGCCCCTCACCCTCAGGCGTCCTGTGACGTCACAAGGAGGGGAAGGCCTAGGACTGGCGCGATGTCTCACATGGTGGGGGGGGGGGAGCGACGTTCACCCCACTGTCCCCCCACCTCTAAAACCGTTGAGAGTCAAGTATCCTCTCATACCACTTCACTCGCAAGTGTTGTTGCCTGCCTGGCTGCGTGCTGACGTGGCCATTTTGACATGGGGGGGCCTTGCAATTCCTCCTGTTTTGCGGGTGAATTCCGTGGGACTAGAATTCTCGTGTATCCGGCCATTGAGTTGGTGATGTGCAACATGCTTCGTGTTCCGGTGGAGGCTGTATATGGAGTTGAGCTTGTTATGGCCCACCGGGTGATTGTCAAGTTCGTGCGGGAGGAGGAGTATCGGGACTTCCTCCGGCGGAACGAAGGGCGTTCGTTGCAGTTGCTGGATGGCGCCGGCTCCGTTACGGTCTCGGACCGAAGTGGTGCCCTGACATATGTCAGTGTACACGGTGCGCCCCTGGAGTTCCCTGAAGACCTTCTCTGGCGCTTCTTCGGGAGGTATCGTGCTGTCATCAGTGTGCGGGTGAACACGCTTTCCTCAGGGAAGTATGCTGGGAAGCAGACGAACGTCCGTACCTTAGGTATGTGCCTGCGGTCGGATATCCCATCTTCTGTCCGGCTGCTGGGCTACTACGTTCGGGTGTATTATGCCCGGCAGCCCCGTACTTGTTTCCGGTGTGGCCAGTTAGGGCATCAGGCTGCCGGGTGCTCTGAGACCCCTGCTGCACCTGTTAACTTATTTTGGGAAGAGGATTTCCCGCCGCTCCCTCAGGGCGTGGATTCCGGAGATGAAGAGGAGCAGGTCCCATTCGCTGCTGATGCGGCCCCCCTTGCGTCACCCGACATGCCTCCGGTCGTTGTTGTCCCTCCGCCGAGTGTTCCGGTGGCTCCTGTCGCTGGTCACTTCGCTGTGCCAGTTGCTCCCGAGAGTCTTCCGGATGGTCTCTGCGGGTCGTCTGCGTCTTCCTCGACTCCTGCTGCTGCGCCTGGTCCTGCACCCTTTCCAGATGTTACGGCTGTGCTGGGTGTTCGGGGGGGCTGTGGAGCGTCCTGTTGCGTGCGGCCCGGTTCCCCATGTGGTTGAGGCTGCTGCCGTACTGCGACGGGCGTTGGTTCGCCCGGTTCGTGAGGCCCGTGGTTCTGGGTCCGCCTCTGGCTGTGAGGATGTGCGGCCAGTGCCCAAGCGTTCCAGACGTTCTTCTACTGCTTGGGCTGATGTGGAGGACTACGACGCAGGTGGAGCTTCGGGAGATGATGTGGCGATTCCGGGTGCTTCGCGCTCTACGTCGCTGGTGGTGGCTGACGTCCATGTGTCTGCTGTTGACGATGGTTGTGCGTCTGATTTACCTCCTGTTCTTTCTCCTGCAGAAGGTTCTAAGCAGCGGGAGGTGGTTGCTCCTACAGACGTGGGTGGTGTGGGTTCTGGTGCGAGCCGAGGCATCAAGCTGGTGCTGAAGAAGGATGCCAAGCGTGTGGGGTCCCAGCAAGTATAACGTTCGGTGGTTGACGCGGGGCCCTGTGAGGCAGCCGAGAAGGCTCCCAGTGCGCTGCCCATTGCCCGGCCACATGGGAAGGAGCCTCTCCCTCTCGTCTTGGCCTCCGGAGTGGCGAATGATGCTGAACATCCTTTGCGGTTTGACATTGATGACCGCGTGCGTCCTGTTCCATGGTGCCCTTCTTCCACCTGGATTCGACGGGCTCGATGTTTTATTGTGGGTGTGCCGGAGTTAATGCCTGATCCTCGTACGGTTCGTAATGACCCTGTTTCGGAGGACATTATGTTACTTTGGGAGGCGTATTGCATTCGATTCCCGGCTGCGGAGTGGCCGGAAAAGTATGAGAAATTTTAGTAGTCTGTGTGTTTGCTGTGTGCTTGGACCTGTGGTTTGTTTGTAATATGTTGTACCTATTGTGCGCCCTTCAGGGTGGTGTTATGTTTGTTCTCATGACCGTTGTTTTGTTGTGTTGTATTGTGTCTTTTTCTTGTGTTTCATTATGTTTCTGTTTTTGTTGTCGGCCCTTTAGGCCGGTGTTTCGTGTCTTTGTATGAATTTGTATTGATTTGTTTTGTGCTAGTGTCTTGTTATGTTTCTTGATGTGCTTTGTTGTTTTATTATCGGTCCTTCAGGCCGGTGCATGTATGTTGTTGTGTTTGTGCCTGTTTTGTTTTCAGGTGTGCGTGTTTTGCTTGTTTCTTATTATTGTTTATTTTGGCCTCGCCCTTTGTTTACGGGGCGGATGGCTTGGTGTGTGTTTTTTTTTCTTCTTGTATTGTTTGTGCTGTGCGTTTGGCCTGGTGTTTTTATATTGTTTTGCCTGTTGTACGTGTTTGTTCTTTATGTTTTGTTTGGAATGTATTGTGTTTGTCCTGTTCTGTTTCCTGCTATGTCTCTGGATGTTACTGTGATTGCTAGTTTGCCATTGTATTATGTTTTGTGTTTTTGATGTACACTGTATTTTTCTATGTTTTTCTCGTGTATGTGTTTTGTTGTGCTATGCGGTCGGCCCTTCTGGCCGGTGGTCTATTGTTTTCCTTTGTTATATATTCTGTATTGTTTTTATTGTATTTAAATTGCATGCTTTGCATGTAAAAAAAAAAAAAAAAAAAAAACTTCACTCTCAAATCTCACCCTATTTCAGAGAAACAGGAAAAAATCTGTAACTCCCTCTACAGAGCAATCACAGAACTCTGATTAGTCTTAAACGACAGTCCTTAACATAAGCTTTCATCCAACACCCCACAAGTGTATGTAGTTTGAAAGCTTCTTGTCTAGAGTCCCTAGAGCGACTCTAGCCTAATCTAGAAAACTAGGAAAACTAGCTGAGGGAATCTTCATTCCCTCACAAACTCTTCTCCTGTAAAGCCAAAGATTGAGAAACAGCAGACAGGGTTGTCACCCTCAAATAATGTAGTGTCTAAACCTGCAGTTGGTTCGGTTGTTTCGACAACTGGCAGATATTGCACGCATTGCAGGAGAAGAGGTCATGTGGTAAATTTCTGTTATGCCTTGCACCCTGAGTGCAAGGCATAACAGACCTACCCCACCCTCATAATCAGAGCGGTAGGTCTGATTATGAGACGGGGGTTGCAAGCAACTAATTCTAATGTTGTTCCAGTCATGCTCAATTGGATGACTAACTTTAAACCGTACCTATATTCGGGTACCTTACTTTGTACCAGTGGAAGCTGGAAGGCAGTGCAGTTATTGAGGGATACTGGTGCTTCCCAATCTCTAATCCCTCACCGTGCTCTTGCCGATGTTAGCACAGAAGACACTGGTGAAGTAGTATTATTGCTGGTATTGGAGGTCATGTCCAGCGTGTAACATTAGTTTAAATTCACCTGAAGTCATCTATTACACCGGGTTGGTGCACTGTAGCAGTTAGTGAGCAGTTGCCCATCCCTGGGGTTGATGTTATTGCGGGTAATGATTTTGACAAGTGTCATGTTAGTGGGGCAGAGTGTCCTATCATGTTTACTAACCCTAGTTCAGTGCTGGCTCAACCGGATGCGGATTATGGTGTCATCTATCCAGCCTGTGTTGTGACCAGATCCATGGGTAAGCAGGGTGAGGTAAATCCTGTGACTTCCAAGGTGGATGTTGTCGAGGCCAGGACCCCTTCAGACAGGGAGGTGGAGGTGGACCTTGCGGATACATTCTTAGCTCACGCGAATGTCGAGAGTGAGGCTGGTGCCAAAGCCCTGATTTATTCTGACCCAGAGGATGGTCTGGAAGAGGTGGCACAGGTACCAGTTCCTTGCTCGCTCGCTCCAGCTGTTGAGTCCCAGACCTTGAGTGAGTTGTAGAGTACTGATCCCAGTCTAGCTGAATGTTATACAGAAGCAGCTGATACTATTAATACCTTGGATGAGACGGGCTGCTACTTTAATGATCGATGTTTGATGTGACGATGGAGACCACCAGGAACTCCCTAATCAGATGATTGTAAGTCTAGGACCTAGCTCGTCGTACCCAAGGAGTATAGGGAGCAGGTATTGCAAGCTGCCCATGATGGCCTTGTGGGAGATCACCAAGGGATTTCCAATATGTATCATAAAATATGTAAGTTTTTCTATTGGCCAAAACTCAAAAAGGATGTGGTCAGATATTGTCACAATTGTGTTGTATGTCAAGCTGTTAGTAAACCTAATCAGACTGTGCCACGAGCACCCTTACACCCTATTGTAGTGCCAGAGAAGCCTTTTACACATGTGGTGTTGGATCGTGTCGGCCCTTACCCCGAACTAAATCAGGAAATATATTTATGTTTACTATCCTATGTATGACCACCAGGTTCCCTGAAGCATATGCCTTGTGTAACATTAGGGCTTCTACCCTCACAAAGCACTTGGAACTTTTTTTTCATTATTTGGTATGCCCCATATCATTCAAACTGATAATGGGAACAATTTTTGTTCCAAAACCTTTAAAACTTTTTGTAGTTCTTTTGGAATTCAACATAACTTCTATAGTCCTTACCATTCTCAGAGTCAAGTGGGAATTGAGAAGTTCCATCAAACCTTAAAACACATGTTTAAAAAAACTGGGGAAGATTCACCCAGACATTGGGATGACAATTTACCATTCGTACTATTTGCTGCCATGGACGGGTTGCACTCTGCCCTAGGCTGCTCCCCATTTGATCTTCTGTTTGGACATCAGGTGAGAGGACCCTTAAAAATGTTGCAGGAGAAAATGTTGGGAGATGTAACAGCTCGACAGAGTGAACGATAACTGAAGGATGTGAAGAGCAAGCTGTCTCGAACGAAGGAGTTGGCGTTACAACATCTGGGCGAGGCACAACAGGTAATGAAGGAGCGGCATGATAAGCGGTTCAAGGCCAAGCTCAGAGTTTTTGATTCAGGAGATTTAGTAATGGTCTTGAAGCCTCGTATTGGACTTCTATGTCACACAAAATTGTAGGACCTTATAGAGTGGTAAAACGTCTCGGTGAACTTACCTATAAAGTCTGTAACCCCAAACATAACCGTCAGTCAATGGTTATGCATGTGAATCGTTTGAAGGCTTATTGTTGGCCCAGTATTGTGGCGTGTTGTGTTAATGAGGAGGTAAACCTTGAGGAGACAATTGTTGTAGGGGAAGATGGTAACCCTCTTTTATCTAATTCCAGTTCTGGGGAAGAATTGTTGTGTCATTTGCAGGATGAACAGAGAGCAGAGTTCCAGGACTTTTTGAAGACGTTATCCAACTTGATGAGGAGGTCCCCACTCAGACACCTCTCATTACTCATGATGTTCAACTGACAGGTAACTCCAATTCGGCTACACCCATATCGAGTGACCCCCGAGAAACGACGTATCATCAAGGAGGAAGTTGATTGTCTTCTTCACCATGGTTTCATTCGACCCAGTCAGAGCACGTGGAGTTCACCGTGTTTAGTGGTACCAAAACCAGATGGAAAATGGCGGTTAGTAGTGGGCTTTAGGAAGTTAAACAAGGTAACTGTAATTGATGTATACCCACTACCTTTGCTAGAAGACTGCATTGACCAAATTGGTCATGCTAAATATGTATCAAAACTAGACGTATCTAAAGGGGTATCACCAGATACTACTTACTAACTTTGCTAGGGAAGTGACAGCTTTTATTACCCCTGATGGAGTATTTGAATTTAATGTGATGCCATTTGGACTGAGAAATGCTCCAGCAATTTTTAAAAGTTGATGAATTCTTTGCTAAAAGATGTGCCAGATTGTAGAGCATACTTAGATGATATTGTGATTTTTAGTAAGTGTTGGGAAGACTATATTTCTAGTTTGAAACACTTGTTTGCAGTGTTACGACATGCTAATCTAACTGTAAATGTAAATAAATGTAGCTGGGCTAAGGAAACAATAATTTACTTGGGACATGAGGTCGGACAAGGTATGATAGTCCCGTTGCAAGACAAGATCCAGGCAATCGTGGATTACCCAGTACTAACGAGCAAGAAATCCGTGCAGAGGTTTATTGGGATGTGTGCATATTATAGAAGATAATGTAAGAATTTTTCACTTGTGGCTGCACCTATAACTAATCTTTTTAGAAAGCAGGTAAAGTTTAAGTGGACACAGGAGTGTCAGAACTCTTTTCAGAAGTTGAAAGGAATACTCTCAATGTCACCTGTATTAGCCAGTCCACAATTTCATAAGCCATTTATAATGCACATAGACGCTTCGGATCTAGGAGCAGGTGCGGTTCTTTCCCAGGTAGGACCAGATGATTTAGAGCACCCTGTATACTATTTTTCTCGTAAATTTGATAAGGCACAAACAAATTAGTCTGTGGTAGAGAAGGAAGCTCTTTGTTTGATTTTGGCGGTAAAGAAGTTTAAAACATACCTGTCAGGTAATCAAGTAGTCATATACACAGATCATAATCCCCTGACATTCATTAACTCCGTATAGAGTATCTCCAGAAAAGAGAGATATTATCAGGAGGGAAGTGGAGTTCCTCCTGGAAACTGATCTAGTTACACCCAGTCAGAGTTCTTGGTGTTCACCATATGTGTTAGTTCCTAAACCAGATGGGAGTTGGCGCCTGTGTACTGACTATAGGCGGTTAAATAAGGTAACTGAAGTAAACACTTTCCCATTGCCATTGCTTAAGGATTATATTGACTAGATTGGTCACTGTCAATCAATATCTAAACTCGATTTGTCCATCAAGTGCCTTTGACAAGTCGAGCCAGTGAACATTCAGCTTTTGTAACACCTGATGGTTGTTTTCAGTATAACGTTATGCCTTTTGGTCTTAAGAATGCCCCAACAACTTTCCAGAGATTAATGAATTTGTTGTTGCAGGATATTCCCAATTTCCGTCCTTATTTACATGACACTGGTTTGTTTAGTGATTCTTGGCAAGAACATTTACAGTGTTTAAATTTGTTGTTTGCTAAGTTGCAAGAGGCCAATCTTACTGTTAACCCTAAGAAGTGTAACTTTGCTAGAGGTACAATTGTTTATCTAGGGCACGAGGTTGGTCAAGGTCTCAATGTGTTATGCCTTTATCTGATAAAATTAATGTCATTGTTAATTATCCTATCTTGACTAACAAAAAAAAAGTTCAACGATTTTTAGGGATGTGTCTATTACCGTAGGTACTGTAAGAACTTTTCTATGGTAGCTTCACCTCTGACTGATTTGTTGCAGCACAGAACTAAATTTAAGTGGACTCCCCAGTGTCAAGAAGCCTTTGATGGTTTAAAAGGTATCTTATCTTCATCCCCAGTCCACGCTAGTCCTGATTTTACTAAGTCTTTTATCATGTATATCGATGCTTCTGATTTGGGTGCAGGTGCTGTCCTACTCCAGATTGGATGTGATAATGTTGAGCATCCTGTATACTATTTTTCGAGAAAGTTCTCTAGTACAGAGAGAAATTTCTCTGTTGTTGAGAAGGAGACTTATGCTCTTGTGTTGGCATGCAAGAAGTTTGAAGTATATTTACATGGAAATAAGGTTGATGTATATTCTGACCATAATTCTTTAATATTTATTGACAGAACGAAAATCAATAATCAAAAAATTTTGAGGTGGTCTTTATATCTGCAGGAATTCAATTTCCATATTCATCATATTCCTGGAAAGTTAAATGTTCTGGCTGATGCCTTGTCTAAAAGTTTCCCTGAGAAAACCTATGTTGAAGACCCACCCCAAAATTTCCTGATTTACCATCGTGAGATAATGATAATAATTACTTGTAAGTGCTGAGTTACATGTAATTGATTTAAAACTTGATGATGTTATATTCATATTATATATATATATATATTCTGTATACTGTAGTAGTTGATGCGGTATTTGTGCTTGCACCGTATATTTGTGCAGCTCATGTAGATTATTGTGAATATATATGTATTATTCATGATGTGTGTTTTTGCGGTTCATGTCTGTAAGAATGTGTACACTGTGTCTCACATTGTACTCATTTATTGCGATGGAGGGATGTTATGACCACGTATACACTAGTACGATCATACTGAGAGTGGTGTATGATGTGCTCAAACTATACAGTGATATCTTGACTGATAGCCTCGTAACACGAATATTGTAAGTAGTATCTAACCTTTTGTGATTGTATATTATTCTAACTTTATGTATTGTCAATGGATGGCATACACAACTAAGTACATTCTATTTCAGTATCAAAGGTGTATGCCATGTAATTGTGGATATATATTTAGAAGTCTAGTTATAGCAGTAGCCTAATGTCAGGAAGTTTGAAAAACATCCTTGTATGCTTATTGTATGTAATGCTACATAAGTGCTGTATAGGTAACATAATGTGGACCATGATAGAGAATATATACATTTAGGTCTCGGATGTATTACTCACATGTATACTGCGTAGTTTCCATTTTAGTGTTGTACCTTGCATTGTCCTCTTATCATGACATTTAAAGAAATTATGGCACTGAGAAATGTTTTTCACCTAGACAAGCTTTTGATACACAGGTTTTATATATCTACTTCACTTTATATCCCACCCCCCGTGATGTACCGACTTGCGCCAGCGTTACCATCTATGTCTTATCAATATGAAATCTTTGTGTATATATTTTTATATCCTGATAAATTCTCTAATGTATTGAATTCTTATTATGTAAGGCTGTGCCTTATACTCTTTACTCTGCCGTATATTAAATTAGAAGTTCATGAGTGAGTTATGTCTGTAAATGAGCTAGAGAGAGTTGAAAGTTGAGGGTCAGTTGACTCAGGGAGTTTGGATAGTGTCGCCCCACGGACATGCTGGCTCACGGCGCCATTACTCTTTGACTTTCCCAGACCAGCTCATGTATAGCGTTCTGGTCAGAGATTTGTGACGTTATTTGGGGTCATAAATCTAGTGCCTGTTAGATTTAGTATCATGCAACAGTATGTATAAACATGGATCATTTCTACTGTTGCTCAACATGTATACAAGGTGGTAGAGGTTTTATATGTCTTTCTGAGGTGAAATTCTGAGGAACTTAAGTAATGCCATGGTGCTCTGTGTGATATTGTTTCTTCATTCCTCATGTGTTACTGGTAGTGACACCACCACCCTGTTTTGGTATTTGCAGCATATAGGCGCTAGTGTTCCACTGCGCCAGGCAAAGTTTCTGGTGTCAGCTAGTGTTGATTGATGCAGTTTCCAGACCTGTATTTGATGTATCATTGCCAGCTGATGAGAAGCTGGATATAAAGTAATAGTGTGTGGTATCAGTAGAATGTATTATTTTTTAATGTTATGTGGATTGAGATATTAATGCCAGTAAACTTTAATATTTGTTGCTAGCCTTTCACTCCCCTAGAACCTTGATAAATATAATTGGCCAGGCTATGTGTTCCAGTGATGCTGAAGGTTACTCTCTCTTAACAATTAAGTGGAGGTTCTTGTCCGTGTCTATTAACATTGAAATGGGGGACCGTGACTCATAACAGCATAGCTCATAACATATTATTATGAGGGCACTGACTGTGATCCATAACACACCACAATTGTCTCACCGTCACTACCACCACCACAATTGTCTCACCGTCACTTCCACCACCACCACACCTGTCTCACCGCCACAACCACCACACTTGTCACTGTCACTACCACCACACTTGTCTCCCTGTCACTACTACCACCACCACACTTGTCTTAGTCACTAGCACCACCTACCACCACACTTGTCTCCCTGTCACTACCACTAACACCACTCTTGTTTCACCGTCACTACAACCACCTACGACCACTATTGTCTCCCCGTCACTACCATCACCACCACCACACTTGTTTCACCGTCATTACCACCCCCCATTACACCTATCTCAATGTCACTACCACTACCACACTTTTTTCACCGTCAATAGCACCATCCACGACCACAATTGTCTCACTGGCACTACCACCAGCGAGTAACGGTGAGGGGGGAGACAACAGAGTGGCGAGATGTCACCAGCGGAGTCCCACAGGGCTCAGTACTTGGACCCATCCTGTTTCTAATATATGTAAACGATCTTCCGGAGGGTATAGACTCATTCCTCTCAATGTTTACTGATGATGCAAAAATTATGAGAAGAATCAAGACGGATGAAGATAGACAGAGACTACAGGATGACCTGGACAAACTGGAGGAATGGTCTAGAAAATGGCTGCTAAAGTTCAACTCAGGACAGTGTAAGGTAATGAAATTAGGCGAAGGGAGCAGGAGGCTGAACACAAGGTATTATCTGGGAGGTGAAATCCTGCAAGAGTCAAATAGAGAGAAAAATCTGGGGGTTGATATCACACCGAACCTGTCCCCAGAGGCCCACATCAAAAGAATATCATCAGCGGCATATGCTAGACTGGCCAACATAAGAATTGCCTTTAGAAACTGTGTAAGGAATCGTTCAGGACCCTGTATACCACTTATGTAAGACCAATCCTGGAGTATGCAGCTCCATCCTGGAGTCCATACCCAGTTAAACACAAGACAAAGTTAGAGAAGATTCAGCGGTATGCCACCAGGCTCGTCCCGGAACTGAGAGGAATGAGCTACGAGGAAAGGCTAAAGGAGCTGAACCTCACATCCCTGGAAAACAGTAGAGTAAGGGGAGACATGATAACCACCTACAAAATTCTCAGGGGAATTGACAGGGAGGACAAAGACAAACTCTTCAGCACGGGTGGGACACGAACAAGGGGACACAAGTGGAAACTGAGTACCCAGATGAGCCAAGGCGACGTTAGAAAGAATTTTTTCAGTGTCAGAGTAGTTAATAAATGGAATGCACTAGGAAGTAATGTGGTGGAGGCTGACTCCATACACAGTTTCAAATTTAGATATGATAGAGCCCAATAGGCTCAGGAATCTGTACAACAGTTGATTGACAGTTGAGAGGCGGGACCAAAGAGCCAAAGCTCAACCCCCGCAAGCACAATTAGGTGAGTACAACTAGGTGAGTACCAACACGACCACCCTTGTCACACCGTCAATACCACCAACACCCTTACACTTGTCTCACCATCACTACCACCACCACCACCACCACACCAGTCTCACCATCACTACCACCACCACCACCACACCAGTCTCACCATCACTCCCACCACCACCACCACACCAGTCTCACCGTCACTACCACCACCACCACCACACCAGTCTCACCATCACTACCACCACACCAGTCTCACCATCACTACCACCACCACACTTGTCTCACCATCACTACCACCACCACCACACCAGTCTCACCATCACTACCACCACCACCACCACCACACCAGTCTCACCATCACTACCACCACCACCACCACACCAGTCTCACCATCACATGAATATTTTAATTTATTCTTATTCCCGTGTCTTCATATTCTAGTATTACATCCGTCGACTCTAAACTGAAAGTCTAGATGGGTCTCCTGAGGAAGGATGTGATTAGCTAACACGCTAAGTGTAGTAAGCAGCTCATTCCTCACTCTAGAGAATATAGAACAATTGAATAGGCGCGTGCAAACACCGAGACCTCAAAAGCTTAAAATCCCCTTCATTTAGCCGTCGTCCTTCGCAAATCGCCGGACCGAATCTACCGAGTACGTCATGGGCTCTCACAACATTTAATTTGTTGTGTGGTGCTATGAATTCAGCCCAATTCTTAAAGACAGTCTCAAAATGAATAGCAATAATAATTTCAGGCAACGTGGCAGAATACATATAGAGCAATAAAATGTGTGGGGTGTACGAAAAGACGAAAAAAGTGTTCAATATAACAATACAATATATTCAACAAAGTACTAACTACTACAGCAACGAAAGAAATATCACTGACGTTACTCGAAATCCTTCCAGTGACACCTTTACTGACAGCTAGACACCAGCCATGAGTGATGGATAAATGAACTAACTTGAACATACTGATTGTTCATAGATGATGCAATCAAACAAAACATACTAATCTGTAAGCACTATGCAACAACAAAAAGGTAGGTTAGGAGACACGCCTCTAGTAACCTCCAGTTACTCTACGCTTCTTCCTGCCCATCCCCTAGAATGCCAGTTGCAATGCACTGAAACTAGTAGCCTATCAATAACATGACAGTGACTCATGGGGTTACTGGCAACTCCAGCAACTCTCCTCAATTCAATTCTTATGTTACCACTCTCTCCCTCGGACGATCAACAATCAATGACTAATTTATTTCGTTAATATTAAAGTAACACTTACGTTAACTTAATCTTGTCTCCCACAAACAATTCAAACTGTACAACTGTCACTAGTAACTCAGAATTACACAAACATTCTACACGCCGAGCATTCAATGAGTAATCTAAATTAATCCTTGTACAACGACAGCTGATTAATCCCAGTACGAGTTACGTTACTGGTTACTATCGTACCTCGATAGTTTTCTACAAATTCTATGCCAAAGTGCTAAGAGAACGGCAATCACCCTTGACTACCCTCGACCAATTAATTACTATCCCGAAGATCAATACTTAATTAATATAATACACAAATACGTCACCTTTGACACTGGCTCAGCAATATGACATCAATGACATGAATTCCCTCTGGGGCCATCCATACCCCAAGGAACTCAGGTGACTAGTGCAATCCCATAGACCGATAGGTAATAACCACGTCTACGTTACTTTACAAAGATGTCACTCATCCAAGAGTCAGTCAAATTACCTGTCCACTGACAGATATTAATAACAAACGTTACGTTAATGAAACATTGGAGCCTTCGTATAAGCCGATCAACCCTGATCAGAGTTAATTTCCTTGAACCCTTATTACCTGTTCAACTGACAGATAATATTCAACAGACAGTACTTAAAATGCAAGACTTCACCCCTCCTGGAATTCCTACAACCTGTCTGACTTCTGAAGTGGCCGCTTGGCTAGGCTCCCTGCCCAACCAAAACAGCTGTTCCTTTAAAAATAAATAACCCAAACGTACCTTACGTTACTCAAATTGTCTTAGAACAATTTCTCTATAAGCAATGAGTGTTCCCTTGGTTACGTTACATTAATTGCCTCTCAATCAACGTTCACTGAATACTGGACTTCGATGACAACCAAATATACAGGAAAAATAACACCAAGTACTCGTCCCAAGGTTTCCCAGTTTGGCCGGTTGGGGGCGGGTGTGTCTCTGCCCGCCTGTGCTGACGTGGTGTTCAGATGGGGGTCCCTCTTCCCCCTGTCATCCGGGCTCAGTCTGTGGGACTAGAGTTCTCTGTGAGGGCTGGTTACCCGGAGATTGCCCTGGCTTGTGATATGCTCTCTGTCCCTGTATTTGAGATTTATGGGGTCGAGTTGGTAACGGCCCGTAGGGCGATTGTGAAGTTCACAGAGGAGGTGGCGTATCGCGATTTTCTCCGGCGATACGAGGGGCGGACATTACCCCTGCCGGATGGTGCGGGCACTGTGACCCTCTCTGATAGAAGTGGTGCACTTACTTACGTCAGTGTGCATGGGGCTCCCTTGGAGTTTCCGGAGGGTCTGCTGCGGTGGTATTTCGGCCGGTTTGGCGCAGTAGTTAGTGTGAGGGTGAATGTGGTGTCTTCCAGTCCTCTTAAGGGTGTGAGGACTAACATTCGCACCCTGGGCATGTGACTCCGGGCGGATATTCCGTCCTCTGTGTGCCTTATGGGGTACAACGTTCGGGTGTTTTATGCCCGCCAGCCGCGGACGTGTTATCGTTGTGGTCTTTTGGGCCATCAGGCAGCTGACTGTTCTGCGCCTGCCGTTGCACCAGTAAAACTCTTCAGTGAGGAGGATTTTCCACCGCTTCCAGTGGGGGATGATTCGGTGAATGTGGACGTCTCTTCGGCTGAGGAGGTGCCCTCTGTATCAGCTGTTGCTCCGCCTGTTGCGCCCCCTGTTGTTGTCGCCTCTCCTCTGGTGGTTGTGTCCTTACCTAGTGCTCAGCCTGTTCCGGCTGGTGCCCCTGAGCCTCTTCCGTCTGCCATCTGCTCGGGCCCCTCGTCTTCCAGTTCTTCCTATGCTGCGTCTGTTCTGGTCCCTGCACCCTCGCCGTCGGTGATGGGGTGGCTGCGGAGCCTCCTGCTGTGTGTGGTCCGGTTCCCCCTGTGGTAGAGGCTGCTGCCGTTCTGCGTCGGTTCGTCCGGCTAGTGGTGCCCGTGCCTCTGGATCTGCTTCCGGCTCTGATGATATCCAGCCGGAGCCCAAACGTTCCAGGCGTTCGTCTACGGCCTGGGCTGATGTTGGGGACTTTAGTGACTGGGTCTTCCAGTGTTGACGGCGTGGATCCGGCTGAGTCGTTGTCTCCGCAGTTGGTGGTGGCAGAGGTTCATGTGCCTGCTGGTGCTGATGCCCGTGTCTCGGGTGTGTCTCCTGTTTCTTCCTTGCCCGGGGGCTCTCCGCAGTGGGGTGAGGTGGCTTCCACTGCCAGGGATGGTGCGGATGCTGGTGCTGGGCGTGGCCTGGTGGTAACTTTACGTAAGGATACGCACCGCCATGATTCCCTGCTGTCGTCTAGTGGTGTACCCATAGCCGCTGGCGCCCCTGTGGTGGTGGCCCCTGTTGAGCCCTCTGTCGAGCCCCCTCCTGCGGTGTTGTGCATTGAGGACCTGGAAGCCCAGGTTGCCGAGTTCCTGCTGCTTGACCGGCCGGAGGACTTTTCTGGTGGGCGGGTTCCGGGTGTATGGGATCGGGTGGCTATTGGCGTCCGGAAGGACACCGTGTGGGTTCCACGTCTGCAGGTGTTTGTTTCCAGGATTTCGGTTCAAATGGTGCCCCCGGTGTTAGGTCACGCCTCCTGGACAACGTGGCTGCTTTGGGAGACGTTCATTGTGCGGTTAAACCGGTTATGTTTCCGGGCAAATATGTACGCTGATTTCATGTTACTGTAGTTGTTGTTTTTGTTAGTATTCTTGGCTAGTTGGATGCTGTGCGAAGTGTCTTGTTCTGTTTCTTGATGTACTTTATGTTGTGTTTTATTCTCGGTCCTTCAGGCCAGTGCATGTATGTTGTTGTGTTTGTACCTGTTTGTTTTCTGGTTTGCGTGGTTTGCTTGTCTATTATTATTGTTTATTTTGGCCTCGCCCTTTGTTTGTTACGGTGCAGATGGTTTTGTGTGAGTGGTTTTTATTCCTGTATTGTTTCTGTGCTGTACGTTTGACCTGATGTTTTCATATTGCTTTACCTGTTGTACGTGTTTGTTCTTTATGTTTTGTTTGGAATGTATTGTGATGATCCTGTTATGTTCCCTGTTATGCCTCTTGAGGTATGTTTTGTTTTATGAAGGTTTTGTTTTGTGATGTTACTGTAATTGCTAGTTTGCCATTGTATTATGTTTTGTGCCTTGATGTATGCTGTATTTTTCTATACATTTATTGTTTGTGTTTTGTTGTGTTATGCTGACGGCCCTTCTGGTCGGTGGTCTCTTGTTTTATTTTGTTCTGTTCTGTATTCTGTGTTTGTTTTTATTATATTTAAATTGCATGCTTTGCATGTAAAAAAAAAAAAAAAGTACTCGTCCCAATGAGGAGTTCACCCACGACACAATAAATCACAACACACGGTGATTTAAACGATTACAATCCGGTTGCAATTTACAGTTACTGCAGAACACCGGTAAATAACACCCACGGTGCTCTAAACCACTAGAGCACGGCCCATACAATTTACTGAACTACAATAACAAACTCGGTGATCGATCAATAACACTACTAACAATCACGGCCCAACAGTTTATAACCCCTTTGCAATGACACATACACGGTGTTCTAATTTCACTATATTAGAAACCGGCCAAACACCTTACTACAGCCCAGTTGTAATAACCAATTACTGCAACCACAGTAATGACACAATAGGCTTTGTGACACTACAATTATGTACATCGTACCTGCTGACCTCACCTGTAGCCTTCAGCTGTCAAACGCTAATGTGGAACACTTAGGAGGTAACACACTCTTGACAACTTGGCAAGTGATTAGCGATCCCACGGATCGATAATTACTGCCGTGAATTACGTTACTCAGACAGATCAGTCAGCTGTTACTCCTGACAGCGACGTGACTCACACTTCACCACAAATCTACCAAAATTACATTAAGCAGGTCAGCCACATATACGTACATATATAATCACATTTATCACAGCCCTGAGAAACACAACACTAGTATAAAAACAGACACTGGTATTACTCCACAATAATCAAATGCCAGGATATCCCCGGTGTTACAACACTCTCACTCTACCTTGAAATGATGACCGGAACTGGACTCCTCTGCGGCAAAACACTACACAGACATGGGACATAACAAACACAAATCACCAAGAAATGAAATTACATGAAATCCCACCAGAATGGTGTATAAAACACACTAGTACTGCCCAATTGGTTCTGAGTCTAATATAAATATAATGTGTTCCCGTGTGAACACATTATGTTTAATAGCTGATTTTAATAGCCTAAGAAATATTTTGGGTCAAATAGATTGGAAAGACTTGGGTATGGGGTGTGGGCCGGTCTTGGAGCGAGACATGAACCCAGCGACAGGTGACGTAAAAGGGGATTTCGATGTGGATTTATATTAATATATAACTTATTTAAGAATATTCTAAACAAAGCACAGGAACGTAGTATACCATACAAATTGATTTTTTTTTTGAGATATATACAAGAGTTGTTACATTCTTGTACAGCCACTAGTACGCGTAGCGTTTCGGGCAGGTCCCTGGAATACGATCCCCTGCCGCGAAGAATCGTTTTTTCATCCGAGTACACATTTTACTGTTGCGTTAAACAGAGGCTACAGTTAAGGAATTGCGCCCAGTAAATCCTCCCCGGCCAGGATACGAACCCATGAATAGATCGAATACTAATGACCCAAAGTGGATAACAAATAATTTAAAGAACCTTATAGGTGAAAAGAGAGCTTGGTACATAAGGATTAAGAATGGGGAAGTCAGTTTAGAACAGGAATTCATACAACTGGTTTGAAATGTTAAAAAAGAGATTAGGAAAGCAAAAAGAAACTATGAAGTTCGCATAGCAGAGCAAGCAAAGTCAAATCCTAAAGGTTTTTTTCAGTTATATCGAACTAAGACTAGGGAAAGGATAGGTCCATTAAAATCTGAGACAGGTCAAATAACAGATAATGACAAGGAGATGAGTAGTATTTTTAACAAATATTTTATATCTGTATTTACTAAAGAAGAACTTAACAATATGCCTTCAGCCGAACAAGTCTATGTGGGTGGGGATGAGGACAGGTTGACTAGTTTAGTAGCTACCAGGGAGGATGTAATTAAACAATTAGACAAACGAAAACCAAACAAATCCCCAGGGCCGGATGAAGTGTTTGCCAGGGTGCTTAAAGAATGCAAAGAGGAGCTTTCCGAGCCACTGTCTACCATATTTAATAAATCAATAGAGTCAGGCAGAGTGCCAGAGTCATGGAAGGTAGTTAATGTGGTACCAATTTTTAAGAAAGGAGATAGATCACCTGCGTCAAACTATCGGACAATTAGCCTAACGTCTATTGTGGGAAAGTTACTTGAATCAATAATAGCAAATAAAATTCGTCTCAATCTTGAAAAACATAAATTAATAAATGAGTCGCAACATGGTTTTACAAATAGCCGTTCATGTTTAACAAATTTGCTAACTTTTTATTCCAGCATAGTTGAGGCAGTTGATAGTGGTAAGGATTGTGATGTTGTGTACCTTGACTTTAGCAAAGCTTTTGATACAGTGCCACATGAAAGACTAATTAAAAAAATAGAAGCTCATGGTATTGGGGGTGCTATATTAAGTTGGATTAGGGCATGGCTATTCCAAAGGAAACAGAGAGTTAGTATAAATGGGGTTAAGTCAGAGTGGGATAATGTTGTTAGTGGAGTACCTCAGGGCTCTGTCCTGGGACCTCTGTTGTTTATAATATATATAAATGATTTAGATTCAGGTTTGAGTAGCAACATTTGCAAATTTGCCGATGATACGAAAATCGGTAGGGAAATTAATTCGGAGGAGGACTCACTATCACTTCAAGTTGATCTAGATAGAGTATTGAAATGTTCAAAGGATTGGCAAATGCTGATAAATGTAAAGTTCTGAGGCTAGGTAATGATGATAGAGTTACAAGATACGAGCTAGATGGTGTTGAGATTGCGAAGTCGGATTGCGAAAGGGATCTGGGAGTTATGATTAGTAAGAATTTAAAACAAAAGGATCAATGCATGAATGTTCGTAATAAGGCGAATAGGGCACTGGGATTTATTAATCGAAGCGTTAGTAACAAGACACCTGGTGTGGTTCCTCAGCTATATCTTGCTCTGGTTAGGCCCCATTTAGATTATGCAGTTCAGTTTGGTCGCTGTACTATAGAATGGATATAAATTCACTTGAACGTGTCCAGCGTAGGATGACAAAGTTAATTCCCCAAATTAGAAGTCTTTCATATGAAGAAAGATTAATAAAGCTTAAATTGCATTCACTGGAAAGACGAAGAGTTAGGGGTGACATGATAGAAGTTTACAAGTGGATGAATGGACATAACAAAGGGGATATTAATAGGGTATTAAAAGTATCAACTCAAGACAGAACACGAAACAATGGGTATAAATTGGATAAGTTTAGATTTAGGAAAGACTTGGGTAAATACTGGTTCGGTAACAGGGTTGTTGATTTGTGGAACCAATTACCGCGTAACGTGGTGGAGGTGGTGTTCCTCGATTGTGGTTATAGATAGGAGCTGCCTCGTATGGGCCAATAGGCCTTCTGCAGTTACCTTTGTTCTTATGTTCTTAACACACACACACACACACATATGTACGTCTGCACACAACAGATCAAGTCCTCCCTTCACTAGCAAGGACATAAATAAGGGTGAAAATTTCATGCGCCCGCGCTTCCCTTCACCTCTCAGATGCTCTAGAGATTATGCGGGCAGAACACATGACCTCGAATTCAGGCTTAGAGATAAATCTCACCAATACACATAGGGGTACTTACTCAATTACGCACCCGGCTCTCACATACAACTTCTACCATATACAGACACACCGCTTGTAGGTGGCCACCTCCTCAAGGCGGCGGACTAGGCTTAGGTGGTAGCCCAGCGTGGCTAAGCTCACTTCGTACCCTTCCTCACTCTGCCGGCTTTGTACCTGGCTAAGGGCGAAGTGTGGCGTTCGTACAAGATAGCGCCAAATACTATAAGCGTCACTGTCACTCGAAATTCCCACCATATTTTATAGGAAAACTGCCCTGCACACTGGCAAGATATTCCCAGATCACTACACTGCTACAAGACACAAGCAGGAGATCAGATAGTCTTCTTGATAACTGAGATGGGGACTTACGAGTCAGTTGCACCGGCTTGTATGAACTTTACCCACGTCTCACGCTCTATTCAATACACTTCCTTGTTATCACAGGCAAATAAGAGGAGATCCCGGATTCTGCTATGTTCCCACGGACCCACGTCGATGTTGTTGGATACTGAAGATGTACTAGGAGCTACGACTGAGTGAAAATTACGTCTACCACAGGCGATGGCTCGATGTAGAATGGCATAATGCAGCTACGGGGCGGCAAGAGTGCTTGGCTTTTCCCGGTCCTCCTCAAACTAACCAATCAGGGAAAAGCATATTTTGGCCTATCCCTCCGGGCCAACCACAGGCCAGCTTCCTTGGCTCTCAAGGAGGCCTCCTTGGGGCAAAATGGCAGGAGGACGCAACAGGGACACAGGAAACAACCAGAGTGACCAAACGAAGGAAATGTTAACCCAAGTTCTGGAGGAATTCAGAAGGGAGATGCATGA
>NC_091156.1:46888034-46915154 GCF_040958095.1 Procambarus clarkii
CCAGTAGTAGCCGTACAAACTAGATCCCAGGCACAAACACAATTGAAATTAAATACCTTGTTTGACCCTCTACCTACCCTGCAGGTTACTGATAATGCTCCCGCGACCTTGCTGGATTCGACTCCCATACCAGAACACTGGACCCGAACAAGCCTGATACTAAGAGATTCAGAAGAACAGAAGAAGGAACCCCCAAGTGCAGGTATTAGCCGGTACTATGGATTCCACTGCAAAAGAGGTGACCAGTATTTCTGGACAAATGAAGTACTGTGTCGGAGGTGCCCACAGAAATATCCCCAGTCTATGAGGAAGAGACACAGGTAGTCGTAGCCGCAGTATTTCGGGCCAACTTGTTGCTTTCAGCCCATGCCAGCCGATTTGCCGGACACTGCAGGATATCAAAAACCTTTCATCGCCTGGCTAGATGTTTCTCCTGGACGCGGATGAAGAGCGACATTCGATGATTTTGTAAGTCCTGTCATGAATGTCAGATAGCTGGAAAAGTAAATCAGCCTGTTCCCAAAGCCTCTCTCTATCCTATTTCCTCTACTTGTGAGCCCTTTGAGCACCTCATCTTAGATATAGTAGGCCTGCTTCCGCCTTCTACTGCTGGAGTACAGTATCTGCACACTATACGGATCGGGTTAGTAGGTACCCAGAAGCAATCCCCCTGAAGACAATCACAGCGAATGTAATTGTGAAGCATCTTCTCTGGTTCGTTGCACGATATGGTCTTCCTAAGACCATCCAAACGGATCATGGGACTAATTTTACCTCTGTCTTATTTCGTCAACAGATTGCCGGCCTTGAGATCCAGCATATTACATCTAGTGCCTACCATCCTGCAAAAGGCTTTGGAGAGGTTCCATCAGACGCTGAAGGGCATGCTGAGGAAATATTGCTATGAAAGGCAGAGCAAATGGTCTAGACCTACCCTACCGGTTAGATCGGTAAGATCTTTTCCAAACGAATCCCTAAGCGTGTCTCTGTTTGAAATGATGTATGGTCACGCAGTAAGAGGTCTCATGAAGATGGTAGGGATCAATGGCTGGACCATGAAGACGACCTAGATGCTGTAGACTGGTTGTCTACTAACAAAGGCAGGTTGTTTTCTGCGTGGGAGATAGCCAAACGATACTTGGTGAACTCTGAGACAGCTACCAAGCAGAGATACGACCAAAGGACAACACCAAAAAATTTTCAGGTAGGGGACCTAGTGTTGGTATGTTCACCCACTGTGACGGGGAGTCTGAGTGCCAGGTTCATAGGTCCTTATCCAGTATTGAAGAAAGTAACCTGTACTAATTACATCCTTAGCACTCCAGATCGAAGGAAGAAACAAACGATAGTCCATATTAATATGATAAAGAATAACAAGGTCGTGACATTCGCCCAGTAACCATAGTGGCGACAAAAGAGGATGGTCAAGAGGCGATGGAGGATGCTGAAAAGGTATTAACCAACTCAGAGATCTTATATAATTTACAGACAATGTTGACTCACGTAACTGAAGGAAACCAACCACCTCTGGTAAGACTAATCCAACAATTTAAGACCATTTTTCGAGACGCTCTAGGACTAACATCTGTCCTACGGCATGACGTTATCCTGAACGATGGAGTAAGGCCGATCAAACAACACCCACAGTCTTACCTGGGACGCGGTCGGGTCAAGATACCTGCTCCGCACCTTCCCCCCCCCTACCCCCATGCTGGGTACTGAGATGGAGACTCAGTCACCAGAAGACATGGCTACTTCTCACGGCGTTATTAACATGGCCTCTGAAAGCAGCCAGTCAGACGAGGAGGGCGAGTATCTAGAAGTTCTGACAAGGAATAAGAAGAAACGAAGAAGACAGGAGGCAAGGCGTAGTGTGGACAGTAATACAATTAACGGAAACGATAAGAGAATGAAGAACGACGCCGAGACTGATGCAGACAAACGGACGGAACGATGTGAGGAAGGTGAGGGTCAGCGGAGATGGAGGCTTCTCTTCCCTGCCTCATGCACGTTGGCCTATCATCAGAAGCTGCTGTGGACCGTCAAACTCGGAAGAGAACACCGCAAGTTCGAGCCCCTGCTGAAGGAAGGTGTAAACAGACCTTACTTAACGGTAGGTTCTATGGAGGCAGTGACGTTTCTTAGCCAGCAAGGATATGATGGAATTCTTATGGAAATACCGGAGGGGAACGAGAAGCTGACGAAGGTAATTATCTATAAATACCCTCAGATTCTGGACCCCGAGTTTATACTCGACGACCAACGATTTGTGTGGGCCAAGCGTCACCTTATTAAAGGTGAAGCTAGGAGTCAGGTGGTGGCTCTAGTGAGAGGCGACGTACCCGAGAAAGTGTTCATCACCGGGGCTGGCTACAGGCATGTAGCAAAGTATGTGGAAGAGCCCATAATATGCCTGAAATGCTGCAGATGGGGGCATAAATCCTGGAGCTGTCAAAATGATCCACGATGTCGTTTCTGCGGAAAGTCTCACCCCTCTACTGTGTGTAGAAACAGACTTAATCTGGGTGAGAAAATAGTTCCCAGATGCTGCAACTGTGGAGGCGTTCACAATGCCAGCTCAGCTGTGTGTAGCAAGAGGCCGAGTATGGCTGTTCTCCCGGCCGGTGAATGTTACAGAGCAAGCAAGAGCTCTTACCCAGACACCGGGAGCACAGCAAAACAGTCTGCCCCAAACAGCGACAGTGAACCGGACGAATGCGTGGGTAAAGGAGTCACCTTTACTTAGGCAGGCTCCAGCAACAAGCAGCCACGCCACCACTCAGGACTCCGGCAGTGACAGTGTAACGGTGAGTGAAGTGGCTACTGTGGCTCAGAAAGAGGGTCATAATAATATGGTCAAGGAAGTGTGGGCTGAACTTAAAAAAGTTGGTGAGTTCCTCCAAAATCTGGGGCAGAGAATCGAGTCCATCGAGGCTAAATTAAACGTTCAGGAGGTCAAGGAAAATCACAAAACGGTGAAGGATAGTCAGGATATAGTGGTTGAGGACAAAAATGAAATATTGAGTGATGAAATGAAGAAGGAAAGTGAAGTGTGTGTGAATGATGATAGTCGTAGGGAAAGGAAGAACCCTATAATTACACATAAAATGAAAGAATCATTTGGGCCAATAATGGACGTCTCAGGGCTGAAAAAATCTCTTGAGAATCGCAATGTCGCTTTTACTGGTGAACTTGGGAGGAGGTGGGAGATGTTATACAAGGTATGGCTATCATTTAGTGAACTTATTGGGGATGACTTAGGCAATGAATTGATTAATAATGGATCACCCTAGACTGAAAGTGTTGTCATAGAATGTTAATGGTTTGAGAAACAGGGTTACAGATGTTCATTGTTATGTGATGGGAAATGATATTGATGTTGTAGCTCTCCAGGAGACAGGGGATAGGAATGAAGGATTATTGAAATTAAATGGCTATAAAGGGTTTAACCTCTTCGCTGCAAATAACATCAGAGGCACGTCGATTTTTGTTAAGAACTCCATACCAGCAGAGTTAGTAGAACCGCCATCAAAAACGCAAGGTATAGAGAGTGTCTGTGTTAAATTATCATTAAGGGAAGGGGAATTTATTGTAGTTAATTTGTATGTATCCAGGAACTGCTTCGACGCTATTTACCTGACTGCATTTATACTAATCCTTCACTGGTCATTGGGGACCTTAATGCTCGGCACACAAGCCTTGGGACAGTAGGTAGTATTAATACTAATGGGGTCAAGTGGTTACAGTTTCTACAAGATCATCCAGATACCTGTCTCTTGGGAAACAATGAACCAACTCACATCAGGGGAGGACGGCTTGACTATGCCTGCGTTTTAAACTCTCAGGGGATTATGGGGGAGGCTCGGGTTGTTCGGGAACTACTTAGTGACCACTTTGCCTTGAACGTTGAATTACCACTGGGGAAAAAACAAGTCCACTTTCAAAGGAAAAGGCTAAATATTAATAAAGATATGAAAAATTACTTTATTCAAAATATGGGAGATTGGTATCAACATTACACGCCGCTCTGCGTTGATAGTTTTTACGAGGACATGGTCGAGAACATAGAGAAATTAGTACAGAGGGAAAATAACGGGGGCAGGGGAAGCAAGACGCACGGACCTAAGAAATTTAAATATTCCAATGATCAGCAAGTCAAGGGATGGGAGAGAATGCTACGGAGTGCGCATAAAGCATGGTTAAAAATGGAATGAGGGATGAAGAGAAAAATACAATGTTGGAAGTGGCTAGGGAATGCAGTCAGGTGAGGAAGGAGGCGCGGGACAGATACTGGCAAGAATTTGCTCAGTCCATTGGTAATACTAAGAACCTTAAAGACATATGGAGAGCAGTAAATAAAGTCAGGGGTTGTAAGACCAAATTCATTGCTCACTCAGATCCAGGGAAAGTTGCTAATGAGTTAGTAGATAAATGGGCTAGTGCTGCTAGTATGGAGTCCTTACCTGCAGACACGAGAGTCACCATTGAGTCATGGGAAAATATTAGAAATGGAGTAACTTTATGTGCCTTAAATACAAGATCTATAACATGCACTGAGATAACCCACGATGAGCTACTGGATGCTATAAAAAGTGGCAGTTCCACTGCTCCGGGAAAAGATGGAGTAACGTATGACATACTTAATTATTTAGCCGGTATGAAACCTAATCCCTTACTTGATTTGTTTAATATGAGTTATAGAGAGGGAAAGTTACCAAGAAAATGGAAAGAGGCTGTCATCATTCCTATCCCTAAGTCAAACGGAGGCTACAGACCTGTCTCCTTAATATCCTGCTTTTGTAAAATGATGGAAAGGATTTTGTTAAATAGGCTACTCTACCTTGTAGGTGATAACATGTCCAGTAATCTCTTTGGTTTTATCAAAGGCAAAAGTACTGCGGATTGTCTCTTAAAGTGCTTGTCTAATGTGGATGACAATTGTAGAGTTTTTGTTGATCTACAAGGAGCGTTTGATAAAGCCAATGGGGAAGTAATCTTATACGAATTAGCCAATCTGGGAATAACAGGGAGATTGCTACACTGGATAAGGGATTATCTACAAGGCAGAAAAGGTCAGGTGTATTACCAGGGATACATGTCTGAGGAACGGAGGTTTCAGTTAGGTACCCCACAAGGGGGAGTATTAAGTCCCACCTTATTCAATGTATTAATGAACAGATTAGCATCAGAGATGTATCCTCCAGGGGTCACGACGATCATATATGCTGATGACATTCTTATACAAGGCACTTCTGGGAACAAAATTCAAGATGCTCTTAACATACTTGGTACAACCTGTCACAAGTTAGGCTTAGTTATAAATGCAGATAAAACCAAATACGAGTATAGGAAACGAAGAAATATAACACTTACTCTAAATGGTGTGGAACTGAGCCGTGAACAGAAGTACAAGTATCTGGGCATGTATGTTGGATACACATGTGAGAGTAAAAATGCTGAAATAAATCATATCAGCACCTTATGTAAAGCCCGTCTGCATCCTCTAAAAGCACTGGCTTTTTCTGGTAAAGGTGTTGGGGTACCTATCTTGCGGATGTTATACATAAGCACTGTTCGATCCCTGATAGACTACACAGCACCCGTATTGTCTTACACAGGCCAAGGCAGAATTCAAAAAATAGAGCTGATACAGAACGAGGCTATGAGGATTATTCTTGGATGTCAAAGAAATGCAATGATTGAAATAATGAGAATGGAATTAAATTTACAGAGTGTGTGTGATAGAGTCCGTGACATTAACACTAGAGTATCTATTCGTTTCATGCGGAGAAAAGGAGGGGATAAGCTGTTTGAGAGCGTTCAGACCTGCTTGAGTGACGTACACACTTCCAGGAAACTGAGGGAGACACGCTATACGAGAGGATTAGCTCATGACCTCAGGGAATACGACGTACTTGACTGCTGTAAACCCTCTCGACAGTGTAATATGTCTGCTCCCTGGAAAGTACAGAAAATAGACGTCGAAATTGTACCCCTCAAGGTGAAAAAGATTCATCATGAACCGGGACAATTACGGTGTTTGTATGGAAGCATGATATCTCGGTTACCAAGAGGCAACAGTTTACATGTATATTGCGACGGGTCGGTGGCGGAAGATGGCAGGGCAGGGTGTGGTGTCCTAATAAGGGATTATACGGAGTTTGGGACTGTGGACAGGATAATTGAACTCCGGCTTAGTAATTATATATCATCCACACAAGCTGAACTGCAGGCCATTCTGGCGTGTTTGGAGGAAGTACGTCATGACGACAAAAATGTTTTTGTATTTGTCGATAGCCGAGGAGCACTGGAGTCCTTAAACAGTCGAAACCCAGTCTTCATGTCTATAGTGGAGGACTGTAAGAGAAGAATAACTGAGATACAGCTGAAAGGTTATAGTGTGAAATTCATGTGGATTCCGTCTCATGTTGGAATAGTGCTCAACGAGGTGGCGGATGACTTGGCCAAACGTGCCACATCAAAACCACAAGTTGACATTGAATGTGAATTCACAATGAGACAAATAAGAAGCAAAATCAGAAATATTCAGGCACAGGCGGGAGTGGAGAGGAGAGAGATAATGTATGAGAGAAGTCAAACCATGCAACACTACATGTATGTGAGTCAAAACACCCATTTCACTTATGGTAAAAGGAGAAATGCTTGGAGTGACTCTGTGTACATGCGGCTCAGGCTTGGGTACAAATATTACTGGGAATATGGGATAGATGTTCATGGTAATGACACGAAGTGTAAACTATGTGGTATGTTAAGGTCTCACACCCTTGCCCATTATGTTCTTGATTGTCCGTTGATTAATGTATATAGAAACACTGAGATGAGGACTGTTCCTGAGCAAATAGCCTGGATGTGTCACAACGGAAAGGTTGATGATATTCTTGAGAGATATAAGAATTTTGCACCAAGATTGTAATATTTTGTTGAATTATCTGCAGGTGTCTTGCAAATTGTCTATACAGTATACCTAGGTCATAAAAGTATTTGTGTGTACGTCTGATACCATACTACTTGTGAGGAGGAAATGTATATGTTTACCTCTCAGAATGTTTGGTAATGTGTTTATTTGTGATGTGTGTCTATGTATATATTAACACGTTGTACTGAATGGGGTGAGAATAGCTTGAGCTACCTCATCCCTTTGTGTGTATTTTACCTCAATAAACTTATTTCAATTTCAATTCAACAACACCCATATCGTCTCAACCCCCGGAAAAAAGAGGTGGTGAAACGCTAGGTGGAATATATGCTGCAGCACCATCTGATAGCCCTGAGCATAAGTCTATGGTCATCCCCGGTTCTGCTAGTGCTCAAACCTGGTAAGGAATACAGATTGTGTATTGATTACAGACAGGTTAATAAGGTCACAGTAGCAGATACCTATCCTCTTCCAAGAGTAGAAGTGTCTAGATACCATCGGCAGGGCGCAATACTTAACAAAATTCGACCTATGGCAAGGCTAATGGCAGGTTTCCCTCACGGAGCGAGCCAAACCCATCTCATCGTTTGTGACCCCCAGACGGCCTGTTTGAATGTCAGGTGATGCAGTTAGGGATGAAGAATGCCGCATCCACCTTCCAGAGGATGATGGGTATGGTGTTGTGTGACGTAGGTAATACTGGTCTATATCGACGATGTCTTAATCCATGATTCAAGTTGAGAAGACCACCTACGTCATCTAGAAGAATTCTTTATGGCCATTCAACATGTTTGGTTAGTAGTCAACCTAAATAAATCTGAGTTCGCTAAAACCTCCATTATCTTTGTAGGATATGTGGTGGGAGGTGGATGGATTGTCCCAAAAATCAGCAACGTGGAAACTATCATCCAGTACTCGACTCCTTCAACAAGGAAGGAAATCCTGCGTTTCCTTGGTATGGCTGGTTTTTACCGTAAATTTGTCCCTAACTTTTCAAGCATCGCAGTCCCTCTGATGAATTTTCTAAAGATGGGCGTAAAGTTCCTGTAGGGCAAAAGCTGTCAAGAGGCTTTTGAAAATTTAAAAGCAGTTTTGATTTCTTCTCCTATCCTCATGTCCCCAAATTTCGAAGATAAATTCCCTCTCACCGTAAATGCTTCCGATTACGGCCTCGGGGCTGTATTATCACAGATTGATGCTAAAGGAGTGGAACACCTTATTGCATACTATTCTAAGAAGTTTACTAATAGCCAGCTAAATTACTCTGTGATAGAAAAGGAGACGTTGGCCTTGGTCAGTTCTGTACAACACTTTGAAGTTTACCTAACCAGTAATGGCCATCCAATACTGGTCAGGTCTGACCACAATCCCCTAAAATCTATGCACAGTTAAGGCAGAAAAATCTTCTGCACACCAGATGGAGTCTACACCTCCAACAATATCCCCTATATGTCGAGCATATCAAAGGAGTAGATAACGTGGTGGCAGACACATTATCTCGCATCTGAGGTACTGAGTTTGTTTTGCTCAAGCATACTAATTTGGTTTAGTTTCCTTTTAGAAACTAAACCATCGTTGGAGGGTGAAGACGCAATTACAGTACGATCTGTGAGTCGGCACTCCCGTACCCCTAGTATTGAATGCAATGTGGACAGCGCCATCTGTTGGTGGTGGCGTGGTAGCAATAAATGGCTCTGGTTGCCTGCCTTAGTCAGAAAGAGAGGTCGATGTGGATGACCTTTGGTGGGTGGCGTGTCATGATCAGCACCTTCTAGGTTGTGCTACAAGCATAACGTTCACTCCCTGGTGAAAGAGTGTTACCTCATGGTTTCCCCAGTATCCTGCCCATCTTATTAATGACGTTTTTATGGCCACAGAAGTGAAGTGTGGAGGCAATTGTTGTGAGGAAGGCAGTTTACCTTAGACAGCTCACGAATCCTTAGATTGGTCTTGAAAGAAGACTAAGTAAGCCGCCGTCGATAAAGGCAGTGTGTTAGCTGCTAGTATACGCAGCAGCTAACACACGGTGACGATCGGCGTACCCCGGGATTGGCTATTAAGGGTTACAGTGATATGCATAGTGTGAAGTGCTGCTGGCAAGCTGCTAGAGGCTTCTGCTGAGGGGTTTGCTACCCATGTGTGAGTTCGTTTGGTACCCATGTCAGCATGTTGCTGGAGCCCTCTGCCAGCGAGTAGCTGGAGAGCAAAAGGTTAGGTGTTGGTACATCGTGATACTGTGTGGATGGACTGGCCCGTATAGAAAGGTGAACTCACCAGTGTTGTCCAGTATGAGTGGATAAGGTATTGGGACGTCGTAATCACTGGAATTGGTGTACACTGCAAACGCATTTGTTTCCTGAGTGAAAGTGACGTTATTGTATGTAAGTGTTCCAAGGGGTTGTCATAGCCAGGGGTGGTAATGGGGGACGAGCTCCCATGACCTATAAAATGCTCCTATACGGCATGCGTCTCAAACAGCCTCTGACAACCAAGTCCAACTCCTGGCCTGCACGGGTGGCTTAGTCTAAGTCCGGTAGAACTGCTTTTACCGACAGGATAAGAGGTGAGGGCGTGCCTCTGGCGCCTTAAAACCAGCTGCTCCGGGTAGATGGGACTCGATAGCCTGGGAAGGCAGCCCATCTAGGGGAAGGAAAACCCTGATTTTAAACCTCCGCTGCCTTGCGGCCATAACCTTTTTTGGGAAAGACTTCAGCAGTCAACCTCGAGGAAAAATCCGGAGTTGGAGCCGCTAAGGCAGTTCGTTGTTGACGTCGACCTCGTTCTGGCAGCTCCTGCGACGTTGCTGGAACCATGTGTATTGGCATTTGCCTTTCTATTGGATAATTTCAGCAACGTGGAGAGGGGGGACCTGCTGCATGGGTAACAGCTTCTCCTCCATATCTACCTACCAGGCTTTGCGCCCTGGAGAGGGCACTCCAGCTTCGCCTCACAGCCTCGAACCAACACGGGAAGCGACAGTCTACCAGTTTTAAGTCTTCTGCTCGATTATCTTGAGATGAGATCTTGAGGTTATCTTGAGATGATTTCGGGGCTTTTTAGTGTCCTCGCGGCCTGGTCCTCGACCAGGCCTCCACCCGCAGGAAGCAGCCCATGACAGCTAACTAACACCCAGGTACCTATTTTACTGCTAGGTAACAGGGGCATAAGGTGAAAGAAACTCTGCCCAACGTTTCTCGCCGGCGCCTGGGATCGAAATCAGGACCACAGGATCACAAGTCCAGCGTGCTGTCCACTCGGCTCCCCCTTTTGGCGAAGAGTGTGACGCCAGGGATTGCTTTCGACGGTGGGAGGGGTCATCGTGTCCCACTGGGCAGCTACCGCCCGCCTCAAGCTGGGCAAACCCCAGCCAATAAGGTGTTGCCTCGCCACGGTCCGTTAACCTCACTGGGTGCGTCGGGTTTAGGGTGAAAACCGACAAGCGGCCCGACAACTTTGCACCAAGCAATACCAAACCTAAGAAGAAAATATCAACTGCCCTAAAGCTGGGCACATGGAACGTCAGGACACTGACACCAGGTTTCTCTGACGACCTGCAAGAAATCAATGACGCCCGAAAAACAGCAATCATCGATAGGGAGCTAAGCAAACTGCAGATGGATATTGTTGCTCTCCAAAAGACCAGGCTCCCAGGATCAGGATCTGTGAGAAAGAGGACCTTCTCTTTCTTCTGGCAATGAAAACCACCTAATGAGACCAGAGAACATGGTGTGGGATTTGCCGTCAGGAATACACTGTTGGGACACGTTAGGCCACCGATGGGGGAAACCGTACGAATTCTGTCTCTGCAACTGCACTCCCAAACAGGACCAGTAAATGTCATTAGTGCATATGCACCAACCCTGACTTCTCCAGCAGAGGCAAAGGAAAAATTTTATGATGACCTCAACTGAGTCATAGCGAGAATCCCTGTAAAGGAGCCACTGTTCATCCTCGGCGACTTCAACGCCAGAGTGGGTGCCGAGCACAACATTTGGCCCACTTGTCTGGGTCAATTCGGCATAGGGAGGATGAATGAGAACGGGCAACGTCTGCTAGAACTCTACTGCCTTCATGGTCTTTGTGTCACCAACACGTTGTTCTTCGGCACAAAGCCTCAACGCCGAGTATCTTGGAGACACCCAGATCCAAGCACTGGCACCAGCTTGACCTGATTCTTACCAGGAGTGCAAGTCTACCCAGCGTCAAGATTACGTGTAGCTACCAGAGTGCTGTCTGTGACACCGACCACTCCCTGGTATGTAGCAGGGTCAAGATGCAACCAAAGAAGATTCATCACTCGAAAAAGGCGGGCAGACCTCGCATCGACACCACCAAGACCCGCAACCAGGACAAGGTGGAATATTTTGCACGCGTGCTCGAGGAAGCTCTCCCTGGCCCAGCTGGGGTCACTGCCTGTAAAAGATGGGAGCACTTCAGAGACGCTGTGTTCAACGCTGCCATTTCCACCTTTGGCAAGAAGACCAGCAGGTCGGCAGACTGGTTCGAGGCTCACTCGGAAGAGATGACACCTGTCATCGAAGAGAAGAGAAACGCCTTGGCAGCCTACAAAGCCTGCCCAAGTCAGCGCAACTTACAGATCCTTCGGGCCGTCCGCTGCAAAGTGCAGCAGAGCGCCAGGCGATGTGCCAACAACTATTGGCTCCAGCTCTGCTCCCAGATACAGACTGCAGCTGATACAGGCAATGTAAGGGGAATGTATGACGGCATCAAGCTGATATAGGAGCGACGATGATCGTGGGCATCAAGCAGGCCCTCGGCCCAATCCAGAGGAAGACCGCTCCTCTGAAATCTGCCACTAGCGAGGTGATTCAGGACCAGACACTGCAGCTGAAGCGCTGGGTCGAGCACTACTCTGAGCTATACGCCAGGAACAATGTGGTCACCGAAGACGCCCTGAGCGCCATTGAGAGTCTGCCTGTGTTAATGGAGCTCGACAGCGAACCGACCCTGGAAGAACTCAGCGATGCCCTAGACTCCCTTGCTTCTGGCAAAGCTCCTGGCAAAGATGGCATTCCTGCTGAGACCTTGAAGTGCTGCAGAGGTAGCCTGCTCATGGAGCTGCATGAAATTCTCTGCCTCTGCTGGGGAAGAAGGTGAGGTGCCACAGGACATGAGGGACGCCAACATCGTCACGCTGTATAAGAATAAAGGTGACAGGGGCGACTGCAACAACTACCGTGGAATCTCCCTCCTCAGTATTGTCGGAAAGCTGTTTGCTCGAGTCACATTGAAGAGGCTCCAAGTACTTGCAGAGAGAGTTTATCCAAAATCACAATGCGGATTCAGAGCTGGCAGGTCCACCATCGACATGGTCTTTTCCCTCAGACAACTGCAGGAGAAATGCAGGGAACAGAAGCAGCCACTCTTCATAGCCTTCATAGATCTGACGAAGGCCTTCGACCTCGTCAGCAGGGTTGGCCTGTTCAAGATCCTCCCCAAGATCGGATGCCCACCCAGGCTCCTCAGCATCATCAGATCTTTCCATGAGAACATGAGGGGCACCGTGGTGTTTGATGACCTAACATCAGACGCCTTTGACATCCGAAGTGGAGTAAAGCAGGGCTGCGTACTGGCTCCAACCCTATTCGGGATTTTCTTCGCAGTTATGCTGCGGCACGCCTTCGGATCTGTCACGGAAGGCATTTACCTCCGGACCAAGTCGGATGGAAAGCTCTTAACCTCGCCAGGCTGAGAGCCAAGGCGAAGGTTCGGCTGAGGTGTCTGCGCGACTTCCTTTTTGCCGACGACGCAGCAGTCACTGCCCACTCAGCCGAAGACCTCCAACGGCTCATAACCCGCTTCAGCGAGGCCTCTCAGGCTTTTGGACTCGCCATCAGTCTGAAGAAAACACAAGTCATAGGACAAGGAGTGGACTCCTCACCTGACGTTGGCATCTCCGATTCCAAACTGGAAGTCGTTCACGACTTCGTGTACCTGGGCTCCACAATCTCTGACTCCCTCTCTCTTGATACGGAGCTAAACAAACGCATCGGTAAGGCATCTACTACCATGTCCAGACTGACAAAGAGAGTGTGGGCCAACAATAGGCTAACTGAGTATACTAAGATTTAGGTTTACAGAGCCTGTGTCCTAAGCACTCTCCTTTATGGCAGTGAGTCTTGGACACTCTGCGCCCGTCAGGAAAGACAGCTGAATGCCTACCACATGCGCTGCCTTCGACACATCTTGGACATCACCTGGCAGGACAAGGTGACAAACAACAACGTCTTGGAGAGAGCAAGAATCACCGGCATGTACACAATGCTGAAACAGAGACGAATGCGCTGGCTCGGGCACGTTGTGCGTATGGGCGACGGCAGGATCCCCAAGGATCTCCTGTACGGAGAGCTGATGCAGGGAAAGCGTCTAACAGGCAAGCCCCAGCTACGGTACAAAGACGTATGCAAGAGGGACCTGAAAGCCATGGACGTCGATCTTGCTATATGGGAGACACTGGCTGCAGACCGTTCAGCCTGGGGGCAGTCTGTTCAAAGAGGTCTCTCCAAGTTCGAGGAGTCACTTGCCAAGGAATCGGAGGCAAAGAGACAGAGAAGGAAAGCTGGTAGCCAGGAAGACAGACCAAAATCGGACTTCGTTTGTGCTCGGTGTGGGATGGACTGCCACTCTCGGATTGGCCTCATCAGTCACACCAGACGCTGCACCAGGATTGACAACCAGGGCGCAACTCCATAGTCTCCCGAGACTGAAGGATGCCTACTATGTACTACGTGTATGTAAGTGTAGCAATAGTCTATTTTAATATGTATTTAATGGTGGAGGTGAATATTTTGGTGAAGGCAAGTGTGTAGTGTTTATCCCCCTTTATATCTTTATTGCGCTATACAGTCAGTTCTTGAAAGCCTACTACCGACTTGGGGTCGGATACACTAAAAGAGGTTATATTACCAAGAACCCGGTTACTGGTCCTAAGTGGCCGTAACACTCCAGTAGGACATGATGAGGGAGGAGAGAGCCATGGCAGCAGCAGCAAGGAAGAAACGAAGGGTGGGAGGAGAAAACCAGGAAATCACAGCCTCCAACACAACATCCCCAGAGGTGAAGGGGGGGGGGGGGGGGGAGGGGGACCCACAACCAGCAACCCAGTAACACCAGAGGGGAGGGCAACTCCACCACCCTCCTCTGCATAGAAACCTCCCAACCCCAAACACTCCCTGATCTTGCTCAAATTATCAGTCAACTCTCTCTCCCCCTTCATCCCATACCCACCCTTCTTCCCCTCCCCCAAACCCACCGTGTCCCACCTCCCCCCATTCCATCCCTGTCTCCCCCCTCCCCATTCTTCCAATACCCTCCTTGTCCCCCCTTCACTTAACCCACCCCCCTCACCTCAATATCCTCTGAGATTCACCTCACAAATCCTCACACCTATGGAACAGCTTCCTCCATCAGCAGAACGCTTACAAAGAAGGGGACATGAGAAGGAACAGAAGAAAACCCAGACTTAATAGCACTCACAGAAATAAAGCTAACGAAAACCATAACAAATGCCGCATTTCTACACGACTACTGTATTGTGAGGAAAAGAGAGAGAAGGAAGAGGAGGTTGTGGTGTAGCTCTGCTGGTAAGAAAAGACGGGAGATTTGAGGAGAATGATATTCAGGGCTGTAAGGTTTCAGTGACTACATAACAGGTACCATAGCAATTGGAGGACAAAACATTATAGTGATAGTCATATATAACCCACCACCAAATGACAGAAAACCCAGACAGGATTATGACAGAAACAACATGGCCACCATTACCATAATATAGAGAGCAGCTTCTGTCACTGGCAGGAACGGATGCCGACTACCAATCAATGCTAAATTTCAACCACAGGAAGAGATTGGGAGAACAGAGACCCACATGGAGGAAAATACACACGGTGAGCTAAGCTGCTGGACGTGGCAACAAGACACTTTCTAAGCCAACACGTCAAGGGACCGACAAGAATGATAGGGGAAGATGATGCTTGATTTGATATTTACCCTAAATGAGTGGGATATAAAGGGAAGTTAAGTTTGAAGCACCCTTGGGAATGAGTGATCACACTCTATCGATCATTGAGTACCTGGAGGAGCTAGATTGTATCTCCCTCCCAAAAAAGAACCAGGAAACAAAACGCTGGCGTACCGAAAGGGGAATTATGAGATGAGATGTTTCCTAAGGGATATACCATAGGACACAGAACTCGGAGTTAAGTATGTACAAGACTTGATGGACTATGTCACCCAAAAGTGCCAGGAGGCAGTAAACAGGATTATCACGGCCGGAAAGGAAAACTCTGAGAAGCAAAAGAAGAATCCATGGTTTAATAGGGCATAAATGGAAGCAAAGGAACCGAACTAATGGAGGTGAAGAAACTTCCGGAATAACAGAACACCTGAATGCAGAGAGAGAGATCAGAGAACCAGGAATGAGTATGTTAGAATGAAAAGAGAAGCAGAGAAAAATTGTGAGAATGATATAGCAAACATAGCCAAGACTGAACCAAAGCTACTCCACAGTCACACCAGGAGGAAAACAACAGTGAAAGAACATTTGATGAAACTTAGAACGGGTGAGGACAGGTACACAGAGAATGACACAAGGAGAAGATCGTGAGAAAAAAACCTGGTAACACATCTGGAGAGAAGCTACTTTGTGACAAATCGCCAACATGAGTTCAGGGAGGGTAAATCTTGCCTGACTCGCATTATTAGAATTCTACGACCAGGTGACGAAGATTAAGCAAGAAAGAGAAGGCTGGGTCGACTGCATTTTCTTTGATTGTTAGAAAGTCTTTGATACAGTACCCAGAAGAGGCTAGTACATAAGCTGGAGAGACAGACAGGAGTAACTATTAAGAGGTTCCAGTGGATAAGGGAGTACCTAAGCAATAGGAAGCAGAGAGTTACAGTGAGGGGGGGAGACCTTAGATATGCGGGAAGTCACCAGTGGAGTTCCACAGGGCTCTGTACTCGGACCTATCCTGTTTCTGATATACGTAAATGATCTCCCAGAGGATATAGACTCATTCCTCTCAATGTTTGCTGAAATTGCCAAAATTATGAGAAGGATTAAGACAGAGGAGGACTGCTTGAGGCTTCAAGAAGACCTGGACATACTGAAGGAATGGTCGAACAAATTGTTGTTCGAGTTTAACCCAAGCAAATGTTATGTAATGAAGATAAGTGTATGGAGCAGGAGGCCAAATACAAGGTTTTATTTCGGAGATGAAATTCTTCAAGAGTCAGAGAGAGAGAAGGACTTCGGAGTTGATATTACGTAAGACCTGTCCCCTGAAGTCCATATCAAGAGTATAACATCAGCGGCATATTCCAGGTAGGCCTAATTAAGAACGGCCTTTAGAAATTTGTGAAAGGAGTAATTCGAACTTTGTATACCACATATGTCAGACGAATCCTGGAGTATGCAGATCCAGCAATGAATCCATATCTAGTCAATCATAGAACTAAACTGGGAAAGGTTCAAAGGTTTGCCACCAGACTAGTACCCGAACTGAGAGGTATGAGCTACGAGGAGAGACTATGGGAATTAAACCTCACGTCGTTGGAAGACAGATGAATTAGGGGGGACATAATCACCACATACAAGATTCTCAAAGGAATTGAAAGGGTAAATAAAGGCTATTTAACACAAAGGGCCACACTCACTAGTGGACACAGGTGTTAATTGAGTGCCCAAATGAGCCACAGAGATATTAGACAGAACTTTTTTTTAGTGTCAGAGTGGTTGACAAATAGAATGCATTAGGAAGTGATGTGGTGGAGGCTGACTTCAAACACAGTTTCAAGTGTACATATGATAGAGCCCAGTAGGTTCAGGATCCTGTACATCAGTTCATTGTCAGTTGAGAGGCGGGACCAAAGAGCCAGAGCTCAACCACCACAATCACACCTAGGTGAGTACAACTTGGTGAGTACATGCTCACATGTACTCGCTCACACGCACACGCTCACACACACACACACTAGAAGCACTAAGTGTACCACTCTCTATAGTGTATAACAGGTCACTGGAAACAGGAGACCTACCAGAAAGTTGGAAGACAGTTAACGTGGTCCACATATACAAAAAGGGTGACAGGCAAGAGGCACTGAACTACAGGCCAATTTCCCACATGTATACCATTAAAGGTGACGGAGAAGATCGTGAAGAAAAGGCTCGTAGAGCATCTGGAGTGAAATAGCTTTGTAACACACCACCAGCATGGGTTCAGAGATGGTAAATCGTGCTTCACAGGTTTATTAGAATTCTATGACCAGGCAATAAAAATTAGGCAGAAAAGAAAAGGTTGGGCCGACGGCATTTTACTGGACTGCAAGAAAGCCTTTGACACAGTACCCCAAAAAAGGCTATTAAAAAAGTTTGAGCAACAGGCAGAAGTAAAAAGGAAGGGGCTCCAGTGGATAAGGGAATATTTAACCAACAGGAAACAGCGAGTAACGGTGAGGGGGGAGACATCAGAGTGGCTAGATGTCACCAGCAGAGTCCCACAGGGCTCAGTACTTGGACCCATCCTGTTTCTAATATATGTAAACGATCTTCCGGAAGGTATAGATTCATTCCTCTCAAAGTTTGCTGATGATACAAAAATTATGAGACGAATCAAGACAGATGAAGATAGACAGAGGCTACAGGATGACCTGGACAAACTGGAGGAATGCTCTAGAAAATGGCTGCTAAAGTTCAACTCAGGAAAGTGTAAAATAATGCAATTAGGCGACGGGAGCAGAAGGCTGAACACTAGGTACCATCTAGCAGGTGAAATCCTGCACAAGTTAAATAGAAAGATCTGGAGGTTGATATCACACCGAACCTGTCCCCAGAGGCCCACATCAAAAGAATATCATCAGCGGCATATGCTAGACTGGCCTACGAACTGCCTTTAGAAACTTGTGTAAGGAATCGTTCGGGACCCTGTATACCACTTATGTAAGACCAATCCTGGAATATGCAGCTCCAGCCTGGAGTCCATGCCTAGTTAAACACAAGACAAAGTTAGAGAAGGTTCAGCGGAATGCCACCAGGCTCGTCTCGGAACTGAGAGGAATGAGCTACGAGGAAAGGCTAAAGGACCTGCACCTCACGTCCCTGGAAAACAGAAGAGTAAGGGGAGACATGATAACCACCTACAAAATTCTCAGGGGAATTGACAGGGTGGACAAAGACAAACTCTTCAGCACGGGTTGAACACGAACAAGGGGAAACAGGTGGCAACTTAGTACCCAAATGAGCCACAGAGACGTTAGAAAGAATTTTTTCAGTGTCAGAGTAGTTAATAAATGGAATGGACTCTGAAGTGTTGTGGTGGAGGCTGACTCCACACACAGTTTCAAATGTAGATATGATAGAGCCCAGTAGGCTCAGGCATCTGTACACCAGTTGATTGACAGTTGAGAGGCGGGACCAAAGAGCCAAAGCAAACCCCCGCAAGCACAAATAGGTGAGTTCTAACACCTGTCCCATGAAGCCCACATCAAGAGGATAACCTCAGCGGCATAAGCCAGGCTGGCCAACATAAGAACGACCTTTAGAAGCTTGTGTAAGGAATCCTTCAGAACTTTGTATACCACATATGTCCGACCAATCCCTGAGTATGCTGCTCCAACATGGAGTTCATATCAAATCAAGCATAAGAGTAAGCTGGAAAAGGTTCAAAGGTTTGACACCAGACAATTACCCGAATTGAGCAGGTATGAGCTCTGAGGAGAGACTACGGGAATTAAACCTCATGTCACTGGGAGACAGAGGAGTTATGGGGACATGATCTCCACATACAAGATTCTCAGGAGAATTGATAGGGTGGATAGAGACAAACTATTTAACACAAGAAGGGAGACACAGGTGAAAGCTGAGTGCCCAAATGAGCTATAGAGATATTAGAAAGATTTTTTTAGTGTCAGAGTAGTTGACAAATGGAATGCATTAGGATGTGAAGTGGTGGAGGCTGACTCCATACACAGCTTCAAGTGTAGAGCTCAACCCCTGCAAGTACAACTAGGTAAGTACATTTAATTGACTAAAATTAACGCATGTTTTACGTTAAAAAGACGTCTTTATATAAACAGTTACTGTGTCCCTTTCTGTGACCAAATAAAAACATGAAAAAAAGTTTTGTGTTTCCTGGGAATTTATTGGGCACATTAAAAAATACATTCTAGGGTTCGTTTTTATTATGAGGTTTCACGAGTTTCTCCAACAAGTTTCTTACACTAGTTTGTGTAAAATATGGAAATATGAATATATCTCTTTATCTCTCTTAATATCACTCCAATCGTTTTTTAAAGATTTTCGTAGATGCATGCAATATTACATGAAGGAGTTGGTGGTTTGGGAAAGCTATTGAGCACATTAAAAATTATATTCTAGGGTTCATTTGTATTTTGAGATTTTACGAGTTTCTTTAACAAAATACAAGATCATGAAAATTTGTAAATGTGAATAGATCTCTTTACCTCGTAACATCGTTTCAGTCACGTTTGTAAAAAATCAAACATGCTTTTAACATTACAAGAAGGAGTTTGAGGCTTGGGAAAGCTATTGGGAAGCTAAAGCTATTGGTTTGAGGCTTGGGAAGGCCCGTATGGCTAAACGTGAATGTTGGGCATCTTATGTTTTCACCATTACGTCCGAAACTCCTCTGCGACAGATCTGGAAGCATATCCGCAAGATATATGGTTCTTGGTTCGGTTGCTACCCAACTGGGTTCCCACTTTTCTTCTGTTAGCTCTGGTCTTCATCTTCCCCAACCTTTCCTTCTTTGTAAACCTGTCCTTGAATCTCGTCATTTCGATTTCTGCACTCGTCTTCGACTTCCCTGTAACGATCCCTTCTCTCTCTCTGAACTTCGTTCAGCCCTGGCCCTCTGCGGTTCTACGGCAGCGGGCTCCAATGGCATTCATTATGAGATGCTATGCCATCTCTCTCCGTGCTCGTCTCAGTATTTACTGAGTCTGTATAATTGGATCTGGGAGTCGTCGTCGGTCCCTGAGGACTGGCTCGATGCCGTTGTCCTCCCTGTTCGCAAACCAGGGTCTCTGGGAACATCCCCTAAGGACTTTCGCCCTATTGCCCCTCACAAGTTGTGTCTGCAAGCTCTTTGAACGTATGGTTAACGTTCGTCTGATGTGGTTCCTGGAACACCATCACCTCCTCTCCCCTTCTCAATTTGGTTTCCGCAAGAGCCGCAGCACGACAGATGTCCTGGTGAACTTGGAGGTCTATATTCGTACTGCTTTTGCTGCGAAGGCCTCCGTTGTTGCCGTCCTTTTTGACCTGGAAAAGGCTTACGACACCACTTCGCGTTATCACATTCTCTCCCAGCTTCATTCTTTTGGCCTTCGTGGTCATCTCCCTCTCTTTCTCCGCAGCTTCCTCTCTCGTCGTTCCTTTCGGGTGAGGCTTGGTACCGCTCTCTCTGCCTCTTTTCAGCAATACAAAGGTGTGCCCCAGGGTAGTATTCTGAGCACTACTCTTTTTCTGGTTGCTCTCAATGGTCTTCTTTCCTCTCTTCCTTCTGGTGTCTTCTCCGCTCTCTATGTCGATGATCTTACCCTTTGCTGTCAGGATGATGATTCGCCTCTTCTTCAACGCCGGCTTCAACTTGCGATTGATGCCGTGTCGTCTTGGGCCACTGTTCATGGCTTCAAGTTCTCTTCTAATAAGACTTGTGCCATGACTTTTATTTGGAAACGGGTCGTTCTTCGTCCCTCTTTGTCACTTTATGGTCATCCCCTTGAGTACAAATATTCGGCGAAGCTTTTGGGGTTATTCTTTGACACTCGTTTGTCTTGGTCTCCCCTTATCTCTTACTTCCGTGTTGAGTGCTCTAAGGCCCTTGCCCTCCTTCGGGTATTATCCCATACTTCTTGGGGAGCGAATTGGCGCACTCTCCTTGCTATACATTCCTCTCTCGTCCTGTCTAAGCTCGATTATGGTTGCCCTACTTACTCGTCTGCTTCTCCTTCTACTCTTCGCCGTCGTGATGCTTTGCACCATACTGGGTTGCCCTTCAGTTCTGATGCCTTTCGTTCGACTCCCGTCCTCAGCTTGTATGTTGACACTGGTTTCCTGTCTCTCCAGGACTGCTGTGATCGCTACTGTCTTCGCTATCTTGCGCGGTCCTTGCAACATCCTTCCTCTCGCCTCTGTCGTGCTTTAACTTTTACCCCTCCTGCGATTCCTGTCCCTCTTTCTGTACGGTTACAGGATTCTGTAACCGTACAGAAAGTACGGATTCTCTTTGCTTACAGGATTCTCTTTCCGTTCGTATTTCTAATATTTCTCCTCGTGTTGTTCCGTCTTTGGTCCCGTGAAGAGTCCCCCTTCCGCAGTTTTGTACATCCTTAACCCGCATTACTAAAGCTTTTACCCCTCCTACGGTTCTAAAACGCCTTTTCCTTGAGCACTTTTCTTCTCACTCCCTCTCCGTTTCTGTCTTCACTGATGGCTCTAGGTCTGCAGACGGTGTTGGCTACTCTGATGTTTTTCCTAATCACACTTATATGTATCGCTTACCTCCAGAGACTAGCATCTTCACAGCGGAGCTTTATGCTATTCTCTATGCTCTTCGTCTCCTGCTCTCTCATTGTCATTCTTCCTTTGTAGTTGTTGTTGACTCTTGTAGTGCCCTCATGGCTCTCAGGTCCTTTAATCCAGTTCATCCAGTGGTTGTCGGGATCCAGCATTGGCTGTTTCTTGTTCACAGTAAATTTAAGTCGGTTGAGTTTTGTTGGGTTCCCAGCTATGTTGGTGTCCCTTTAATTTAAATGAGTGTGCGGATGCTGCCGCCAGGGAAGTTGTCCGCTCTTGTCCCATCTCTCGTAAAGGTATTCCTTATTCCAACTTTTACCCGGTTATCCATTCCTTTGTCGTCTGTTACTGGTAACAAACTACATTCTCTTAAAGGTTGTGTGTCCTCGTGGCCGTCCTCCTACCACCGTAATCGGCGATGGGAAGCAGCTCTGGCGAGGTTGCGTATTGGCCATACTCGCTTAACTCATGGTCACTTGATGGAGTGCCGCCATGCTCCTTATTGTCCACATTGCATTGTCGCTCTTAGGGTCGTGCATATCCTTGTTGAATGTCCTGACTTCCGGAATGAGCGTGTGTCTGGTTTTCCGACCGTCCCCTGCGGTCGCTTGTCTCTCCATAGTATTCTTAGTGACTTGGATACTTTTGATATCGTTCGCCTTATGCGTTTCTGTTCTCGTATTGGCGTTCTTGGTGATATTTAGCGCCATATGATTATCCCGCCCATTTGATGGTGCTACGTAACCTTCCCGGTTTGTTGCCTTCTTTTTGATAATTACATACTTAAGTTCTCATATCCAAGTTATACCCATTGTTTCGTGTTCTGTCTTGTGTTTGTCATAAGTTTGTTCACCTCACTCAAAACTTTTGTACCATATCACCTCACCCAAAATGAGTATAAGTTCGATAAATTTGTGTGTAAATTGAGTCTTTGAAAATGTAATAAGCCATTACGAAACGCGTTCAGGCGTCAGACCATTAATAAAAAAGGAATTTTGGAGAATTGATATTTTCATTACCACCGACAGTGAAGAAAAACATAAGAAATATTGAGAAAATTCGCATTACAATTATTAATCTTACCTTTTCGGTTATATTCAACAACATATGTTTACAAGAAAGACTGCTACCAAAAATAATATAAATATATATATATATATATATATATATATATATATATATATATATATATATATATATATTATATATATATATATATATATATTATATATATATATATATATATATATATATATATATATATATAATATATATATATATATATATATATATATATATATATATATATATATATATATATATATATATATATATATATATATATATATATATATATATATATATATATATTATTAAATATGACCGAAAAAGTAAGATTAATAATTCTAACACGAATTTTCTCAATCTTTCGTACATTACGCTTCACTGTTGGAGGTAAATCAAAAATCAATTCTCCAAAATTCATTTTTATTTCTAGTCTGACGCGACACGGGCGCGTTTCGTAGAACTTATTACATTTTCAAAACTTTAGTTCACAAATACACAACTGAATAGAACTTACGTATCTCCGATTTTATGTCTACATTTGAGTGAGGTGGAAGGGGTGATGTGGCATTAACACAAGACAGAACAAAATGTGGTATTAATAGGGTATTAATTTCATCAACACAAGACAGAACAAGAGTATTAATAGGGTATTAATTTCATCAACACAAGACAGAACACGAAGCAATGGATATTGAATAGAAGTGTTTGTAGAAAGCCTATTGGTCCATATTTCTTGATGCTTCTATATTGGAGCGGAGTCTTGAGGTGGGTAGAATATAGTTGTGCAATAATTGGCTGTTGATTGCTGGTGTTGACTTCTTGATGTGTAGTGCCTCGCAAACGTCAAGCCGCCTGCTATCGCTGTATCTATCGATGATTTCTGTGTTGTTTACTAGGATTTCTCTGGCGATGGTTTGGTTGTGGGAAGAGATTATATGTTCCTTAATGGAGCCCTGTTGCTTATGCATCGTTAAACGCCTAGAAAGAGATGTTGTTGTCTTGCCTATATACTGGGTTTTTTGGAGCTTACAGTCCCCAAGTGGGCATTTGAAGGCATAGACGACGTTAGTCTCTTTTAAAGCGTTCTGTTTTGTGTCTGGAGAGTTTCTCATGAGTAGGCTGGCCGTTTTTCTGGTTTTATAGTAAATCGTCAGTTGTATCCTCTGATTTTTGTCTGTAGGGATAACGTTTCTATTAACAATATCTTTCAGGACCCTTTCCTCCGTTTTATGAGCTGTGGAAAAGAAGTTCCTGTAAAATAGTCTAATAGGGGGTATAGGTGTTGTGTTAGTTGTCTCTTCAGAGGTTGCATGGCTTTTCACTTTCCTTCTTATGATGTCTTCGACGAAACCATTGGAGAAGCCGTTATTGACTAGGACCTGCCTTACCCTACAGAGTTCTTCGTCGACTTGCTTCCATTCTGAGCTGTGGCTGAGAGCACGGTCGACATATGCGTTAAACACTCCTCTTGTACCTGTCTGGGCAGTCGCTGTTGGCATTTAGGCACATTCCTATGTTTGTTTCCTTAGTGTAGACTGCAGTGTGGAAACCTCCGCCCTTTTCCATGACTGTTACATCTAGAAAGGGCAGCTTCCCATCCTTTTCCATCTCGTAAGTGAAACGCAGCACGGAACTCTGCTCAAATGCCTCCTTCAGCTCCTGCAGATGTCTGACATCAGGTACCTGTGTAAAAATGTCGTCAACATACCTGCAGTATATGGCCGGTTTCAAGTTCATGTCGACTAAGACTTTTTGCTCGATGGTACCCATGTAGAAGTTTGCAAACAGGACACCTAGGGGAGAACCCATGGCGACCCCATCTACTTGCTTATACATGTGCCCATCCGGGCTCAAGAAGGGTGCCTCTTTAGTACAAGCTTGGAGTAGTTTCCTCAGAATATTTTCTGGTATGTCAAGAGGAGTACAGGCTGGATCACGATACACTCTGTCGGCTATCATTCCGATTGTCTCGTCCACAGGTACGTTGGTAAACAGCGATTCTACGTCCAACGAGGCTCTTATCCCTGTGGCCCGTGTGCCCCGCAGTAAGTCAACAAATTCCTCTGGAGACTTCAGGCTGAAGGCGCAAGGAACATAAGGAGTCAGCAGGCCGTTGAGTCGCTTCGCCAGTCTGTACGTGGGTGTGGGTATCTGGCTAATGATTGGCCGAAGTGGGTTTCCAGGCTTGTGCGTCTTGACATTTCCATATGCATATCCAGGTTTATATTCCCCAATGATCTTTGGCAGGTGGAGTCCGGATTTCTTGGCGTTCACAGTTTCGATCAGTTTGTTGACCTTTGCTTTTAATTCGGCTGTAGTGACCTTCGTTACCCTTTGGAACTTAGTTTGGTCTGAGAGTATGATGTTCATTTTCGCCAGATATTCGTCTTTTTTAAGAATGACATATATTGGCGACTTGTCACCTCTCCTGACAACTATCTCCTTGTTCTCACGAAGGCTTTTAGCTGCCGCTTTAAGCTCGGGGGACAGTATGGTGCTTCTGTAGTTGCCTCGATTCTTTCCTCCTTCTGCAATAAGTTCTGCTTGTAAGGTATCTTTGGTAGTGACCTTCTTTTGTGTCTCGAGGTCGAATATGTCGTCCAACAGAATTTCCAACTCTACTTTCCGGGCCATCTCATTCGGTCTGAACATAACATGACAGTTTATGCCCAGATTTAGGAGAGTGACTTGGTCCTCAGTGAGGTTAATTCCTGCAAGGTTCAGGAAGCCATCTCTTGGTCGTGGAATTGCCATAGGTCCTCCATATAATGTTGTTAGTTTCTTGATAATCCTTGTTTCAGTGCTGAGGTGATGTTGGTCTGTGAGGATGTCGAGGTGTTGTTCAATACGGGTACGGATACTATCGTCGATGTTGCTATTTCTCCACTCGTTTGTAGCATGAAGTAGTTGCGTTTTGTTGTCTTTGATTTCATTCTCTGCCTTGTATATCTGATCACGAATCAGATCCTGGCGATATTTTATCGTGAAGGCTTGATTCCTTGCTGCTGGGTCGTGCGCTTTAATATTAGTATATTTTGGTATAATGAGGTGATAGCCTCGGCTATCACCTCATTAGTCCGGTCGTGATGGTCAAGTGGATTAAGGCGTCTTGTACATACCAGTTGCGTTGCTCCTGGGAGTATGGATTCGAGTCACTTCTGGGGTGTGAGTTTTCAGTTGCATATTGTCCTGGGGACCATTCAGGCTTGTTCGCATATATATATATATATATATATATATATATATATATATATATATATATATATATATATATATATATATATATATATATAAATAAATAAATAAATAAATGTTTATTCAGGTAAGGTACATACATACAAGTGATGTTACATTAATGGATTGATATATAGATAGAGCTAGTACATACAATGCCTAAAGCCACTATTACGCAATGCGTTTCGGGCAAGAAAAACATTAATATCTAGAACTTAATACTAATTGAGCATAAAGAATAAAAAGTGTTGAAAACAAATACAAATAAAGATAAAAAAAAGGGGGAACATGACTGAAAAAGCAGCACAAATACAATAGGTTGACAAACAGTGTTGATTAAAAAAAAATAATAATAATAAAATAACAGACATGGGTTGACAATAAAGGAGTGAGGTGGGTTACAGGGAATTTATTAGGTAGTGTTTAGTTTTTATCTTAAACTGGTTGAGAGAGGTACAGTCTTTAACATGGTTGGGAAGGTCATTCCACATTCTGGGTCCCTTGATTTGTAGAGCATTTCTAGTTTGATTAAGTCGTACTCTAGGAATATCAAAACTGTATTTATTCCTGGTGTGGTGCTCATGGGTTCTGTTACAACCTTCAATGAAGCTTTTGAGGTCAGGATTGGCATTACAGTTCAGCGTTTTATATATGTATAATACACAAGAGAGAATGTGCAGTGACTTAATATCTAACATATTCAGAGATTTGAGTAAGGGTACCGAGTGATGTCTGGGGCCAGAGTTGGATATTGTCCTAATAGCAGCTTTGTGTTGGGTAATAAGAGGACGTAAATGATTTTGGGTAGTAGAACCCCAAGCACAAATACCATAGTTGAGATATGGATAGATGAGGGAGTAATAGAGAGTAACCAGGGCAGGGCGGGGTACATAATATCTGATCTTAGAAAGAATGCCAACAGTTTTTGAAACTTTTTTTGATATATTTAGAATGTGACCCTGGAAATTCAGCTTGTGGTCGATGAGAACGCCAAGGAATTTGCCATCTAATTTGTTACAAATTTGGGTATTGTTTATTTTGAGATTTATCTGATTAGAGGATTTATTGCCAAACAGAATATAAAAGTTTTGTCAATGTTAAGGGTGAGTTTGTTGGCAGTTAGCCAAAGATGGACTTTCTCTAGCTCAGTATTTACTGTGGCATTTAGAGCAAGGGGGTCAGGACTGGAGTAAAAGAAGGTTGTGTCGTCAGCAAATAGAATTGGTTTGAGGTGTTGGGAGGCATTTGGAAGGTCATTAATGTAGATGAGAAAGAGGAGAGGGCCAAGTATGCTGCCCTGAGGAACACCAATGTTGATGGA
>NC_091156.1:46915654-46943154 GCF_040958095.1 Procambarus clarkii
TCCATCAACATTGGTGTTCCTCAGGGCAGCATACTTGGCCCTCTCCTCTTTCTCATCTACATTAATGACCTTCCAAATGCCTCCCAACACCTCAAACCAATTCTATTTGCTGACGACACAACCTTCTTTTACTCCAGTCCTGACCCCCTTGCTCTAAATGCCACAGTAAATACTGAGCTAGAGAAAGTCCATCTTTGGCTAACTGCCAACAAACTCACCCTTAACATTGACAAAACTTTTATATTCTGTTTGGCAATAAATCCTCTAATCAGATAAATCTCAAAATAAACAATACCCAAATTTGTAACAAATTAGATGGCAAATTCCTTGGCGTTCTCATCGACCACAAGCTGAATTTCCAGGGTCACATTCTAAATATATCAAAAAAAGTTTCAAAAACTGTTGGCATTCTTTCTAAGATCAGATATTATGTACCCCGCCCTGCCCTGGTTACTCTCTATTACTCCCTCATCTATCCATATCTCAACTATGGTATTTGTGCTTGGGGTTCTACTACCCAAAATCATTTACGTCCTCTTATTACCCAACACAAAGCTGCTATTAGGACAATATCCAACTCTGGCCCCAGACATCACTCGGTACCCTTACTCAAATCTCTGAATATGTTAGATATTAAGTCACTGCACATTCTCTCTTGTGTATTATACATATATAAAACGCTGAACTGTAATGCCAATCCTGACCTCAAAAGCTTCATTGAAGGTTGTAACAGAACCCATGAGCACCACACCAGGAATAAATACAGTTTTGATATTCCTAGAGTACGACTTAATCAAACTAGAAATGCTCTACAAATCAAGGGACCCAGAATGTGGAATGACCTTCCCAACCATGTTAAAGACTGTACCTCTCTCAACCAGTTTAAGATAAAAACTAAACACTACCTAATAAATTCCCTGTAACCCACCTCACTCCTTTATTGTCAACCCATGTCTGTTATTTTATTATTATTATTTTTTTTTAATCAACACTGTTTGTCAACCTATTGTATTTGTGCTGCTTTTTCAGTCATGTTCCCCCTTTTTTTTATCTTTATTTGTATTTGTTTTCAACACTTTTTATTCTTTATGCTCAATTAGTATTAAGTTCTAGATATTAATGTTTTTCTTGCCCGAAACGCATTGCGTAATAGTGGCTTTAGGCATTGTATGTACTAGCTCTATCTATATATCAATCCATTAATGTAACATCACTTGTATGTATGTACCTTACCTGAATAAACATTTATTTATTTATTTATTTATATATATATATATATATATATATATATATATATATATATATATATATATATATATATATATATATATATATATATATGCGAACAAGCCTGAATGGTCCCCAGGACAATATGCAACTGAAAACTCACACCCCAGAAGTGACTCGAATCCATACTCCCAGGAGCAACGCAACTGGTATGTACAAGACGCCTTAATCCACTTGACCATCACGACCGGACTAATGAGGTGATAGCCGAGGCTATCACCTCATTATACCAAAATATACTAATATTAAAGCGCACGACCCAGCAGCAAGGAATCAAGCCTTCACGATAAAATATCGCCAGGATCTGATTCGTGATCAGATATACAAGGCAGAGAATGAAATCAAAGACAACAAAACGCAACTACTTCATGCTACAAACGAGTGGAGAAATAGCAACATCGACGATAGTATCCGTACCCGTATTGAACAACACCTCGACATCCTCACAGACCAACATCACCTCAGCACTGAAACAAGGATTATCAAGAAACTAACAACATTATATGGAGGACCTATGGCAATTCCACGACCAAGAGATGGCTTCCTGAACCTTGCAGGAATTAACCTCACTGAGGACCAAGTCACTCTCCTAAATCTGGGCATAAACTGTCATGTTATGTTCAGACCGAATGAGATGGCCCGGAAAGTAGAGTTGGAAATTCTGTTGGACGACATATTCGACCTCGAGACACAAAAGAAGGTCACTACCAAAGATACCTTACAAGCAGAACTTATTGCAGAAGGAGGAAAGAATCGAGGCAACTACAGAAGCACCATACTGTCCCCCGAGCTTAAAGCGGCAGCTAAAAGCCTTCGTGAGAACAAGGAGATAGTTGTCAGGAGAGGTGACAAGTCGCCAATATATGTCATTCTTAAAAAAGACGAATATCTGGCGAAAATGAACATCATACTCTCAGACCAAACTAAGTTCCAAAGGGTAACGAAGGTCACTACAGCCGAATTAAAAGCAAAGGTCAACAAACTGATCGAAACTGTGAACGCCAAGAAATCCGGACTCCACCTGCCAAAGATCATTGGGGAATATAAACCTGGATATGCATATGGAAATGTCAAGACGCACAAGCCTGGAAACCCACTTCGGCCAATCATTAGCCAGATACCCACACCCACGTACAGACTGGCGAAGCGACTCAACGGCCTGCTGACTCCTTATGTTCCTTGCGCCTTCAGCCTGAAGTCTCCAGAGGAATTTGTTGACTTACTGCGGGGCACACGGGCCACAGGGATAAGAGCCTCGTTGGACGTAGAATCGCTGTTTACCAACGTACCTGTGGACGAGACAATCGGAATGATAGCCGACAGAGTGTATCGTGATCCAGCCTGTACTCCTCTTGACATACCAGAAAATATTCTGAGGAAACTACTCCAAGCTTGTACTAAAGAGGCACCCTTCTTGAGCCCGGATGGGCACATGTATAAGCAAGTAGATGGGGTCGCCATGGGTTCTCCCCTAGGTGTCCTGTTTGCAAACTTCTACATGGGTACCATCGAGCAAAAAGTCTTAGTCGACATGAACTTGAAACCGGCCATATACTGCAGGTATGTTGACGACATTTTTACACAGGTACCTGATGTCAGACATCTGCAGGAGCTGAAGGAGGCATTTGAGCAGAGTTCCGTGCTGCGTTTCACTTACGAGATGGAAAAGGATGGGAAGCTGCCCTTTCTAGATGTAACAGTCATGGAAAAGGGCGGAGGTTTCCACACTGCAGTCTACACTAAGGAAACAAACATAGGAATGTGCCTAAATGCCAACAGCGACTGCCCAGACAGGTACAAGAGGAGTGTTTAACGCATATGTCGACCGTGCTCTCAGCCACAGCTCAGAATGGAAGCAAGTCGACGAAGAACTCTGTAGGGTAAGGCAGGTCCTAGTCAATAACGGCTTCTCCAATGGTTTCGTCGAAGACATCATAAGAAGGAAAGTGAAAAGCCATGCAACCTCTGAAGAGACAACTAACACAACACCTATACCCCCTATTAGACTATTTTACAGGAACTTCTTTTCCACAGCTCATAAAACGGAGGAAAGGGTCCTGAAAGATATTGTTAATAGAAACGTTATCCCTACAGACAAAAATCAGAGGATACAACTGACGATTTACTATAAAACCAGAAAAACGGCCAGCCTACTCATGAGAAACTCTCCAGACACAAAACAGAACGCTTTAAAAGAGACTAACGTCGTCTATGCCTTCAAATGCCCACTTGGGGACTGTAAGCTCCAAAAAACCCAGTATATAGGCAAGACAACAACATCTCTTTCTAGGCGTTTAACGATGCATAAGCAACAGGGCTCCATTAAGGAACATATAATCTCTTCCCACAACCAAACCATCGCCAGAGAAATCCTAGTAAACAACACAGAAATCATCGATAGATACAGCGATAGCAGGCGGCTTGACGTTTGCGAGGCACTACACATCAAGAAGTCAACACCAGCAATCAACAGCCAATTATTGCACAACTATATTCTACCCACCTCAAGACTCCGCTCCAATATAGAAGCATCAAGAAATATGGACCAATAGGCTTTCTACAAACACTTCTATTCAATATCCATTGCTTCGTGTTCTGTCTTGTGTTGATGAAATTAATACCCTATTAATACTCTTGTTCTGTCTTGTGTTGATGAAATTAATACCCTATTAATACCACATTTTGTTCTGTCTTGTGTTAATGCCACATCACCCCTTCCACCTCACTCAAATGTAGACATAAAATCGGAGATACGTAAGTTCTATTCAGTTGTGTATTTGTGAACTAAAGTTTTGAAAATGTAATAAGTTCTACGAAACGCGCCCGTGTCGCGTCAGACTAGAAATAAAAATGAATTTTGGAGAATTGATTTTTGATTTACCTCCAACAGTGAAGCGTAATGTACGAAAGATTGAGAAAATTCGTGTTAGAATTATTAATCTTACTTTTTCGGTCATATTTAATAATATATATATATATATATATATATATATATATATATATATATATATATATATATATATATATATATATATATATATATATATATATATATATATATATATATATTATATATATATATATATATATATATATATATATATATATATAATATATATATATATATATATATAATATATATATATATATATATATATATATATATATATATATATATATATATATATATATTTATATTATTTTTGGTAGCAGTCTTTCTTGTAAACATATGTTGTTGAATATAACCGAAAAGGTAAGATTAATAATTGTAATGCGAATTTTCTCAATATTTCTTATGTTTTTCTTCACTGTCGGTGGTAATGAAAATATCAATTCTCCAAAATTCCTTTTTTATTAATGGTCTGACGCCTGAACGCGTTTCGTAATGGCTTATTACATTTTCAAAGACTCAATTTACACACAAATTTATCGAACTTATACTCATTTTGGGTGAGGTGATATGGTACAAAAGTTTTGAGTGAGGTGAACAAACTTATGACAAACACAAGACAGAACACGAAACAATGGGTATAACTTGGATATGAGAACTTAAGTATGTAATTATCAAAAAGAAGGCAACAAACCGGGAAGGTTACGTAGCACCATCAAATGGGCGGGATAATCATATGGCGCTAAATATCACCAAGAACGCCAATACGAGAACAGAAACGCATAAGGCGAACGATATCAAAAGTATCCAAGTCACTAAGAATACTATGGAGAGACAAGCGACCGCAGGGGACGGTCGGAAAACCAGACACACGCTCATTCCGGAAGTCAGGACATTCAACAAGGATATGCACGACCCTAAGAGCGACAATGCAATGTGGACAATAAGGAGCATGGCGGCACTCCATCAAGTGACCATGAGTTAAGCGAGTATGGCCAATACGCAACCTCGCCAGAGCTGCTTCCCATCGCCGATTACGGTGGTAGGAGGACGGCCACGAGGACACACAACCTTTAAGAGAATGTAGTTTGTTACCAGTAACAGACGACAAAGGAATGGATAACCGGGTAAAAGTTGGAATAAGGAATACCTTTACGAGAGATGGGACAAGAGCGGACAACTTCCCTGGCGGCAGCATCCGCACACTCATTTAAATTAAAGGGACACCAACATAGCTGGGAACCCAACAAAACTCAACCGACTTAAATTTACTGTGAACAAGAAACAGCCAATGCTGGATCCCGACAACCACTGGATGAACTGGATTAAAGGACCTGAGAGCCATGAGGGCACTACAAGAGTCAACAACAACTACAAAGGAAGAATGACAATGAGAGAGCAGGAGACGAAGAGCATAGAGAATAGCATAAAGCTCCGCTGTGAAGATGCTAGTCTCTGGAGGTAAGCGATACATATAAGTGTGATTAGGAAAAACATCAGAGTAGCCAACACCGTCTGCAGACCTAGAGCCATCAGTGAAGACAGAAACGGAGAGGGAGTGAGAAGAAAAGTGCTCAAGGAAAAGGCGTTTTAGAACCGTAGGAGGGGTAAAAGCTTTAGTAATGCGGGTTAAGGATGTACAAAACTGCGGAAGGGGGACTCTTCACGGGACCAAAGACGGAACAACACGAGGAGAAATATTAGAAATACGAACGGAAAGAGAATCCTGTAAGCAAAGAGAATCCGTACTTTCTGTACGGTTACAGAATCCTGTAACCGTACAGAAAGAGGGACAGGAATCGCAGGAGGGGTAAAAGTTAAAGCACGACAGAGGCGAGAGGAAGGATGTTGCAAGGACCGCGCAAGATAGCGAAGACAGTAGCGATCACAGCAGTCCTGGAGAGACAGGAAACCAGTGTCAACATACAAGCTGAGGACGGGAGTCGAACGAAAGGCATCAGAACTGAAGGGCAACCCAGTATGGTGCAAAGCATCACGACGGCGAAGAGTAGAAGGAGAAGCAGACGAGTAAGTAGGGCAACCATAATCGAGCTTAGACAGGACGAGAGAGGAATGTATAGCAAGGAGAGTGCGCCAATTCGCTCCCCAAGAAGTATGGGATAATACCCGAAGGAGGGCAAGGGCCTTAGAGCACTCAACACGGAAGTAAGAGATAAGGGGAGACCAAGACAAACGAGTGTCAAAGAATAACCCCAAAAGCTTCGCCGAATATTTGTACTCAAGGGGATGACCATAAAGTGACAAAGAGGGACGAAGAACGACCCGTTTCCAAATAAAAGTCATGGCACAAGTCTTATTAGAAGAGAACTTGAAGCCATGAACAGTGGCCCAAGACGACACGGCATCAATCGCAAGTTGAAGCCGGCGTTGAAGAAGAGGCGAATCATCATCCTGACAGCAAAGGGTAAGATCATCGACATAGAGAGCGGAGAAGACACCAGAAGGAAGAGAGGAAAGAAGACCATTGAGAGCAACCAGAAAAAGAGTAGTGCTCAGAATACTACCCTGGGGCACACCTTTGTATTGCTGAAAAGAGGCAGAGAGAGCGGTACCAAGCCTCACCCGAAAGGAACGACGAGAGAGGAAGCTGCGGAGAAAGAGAGGGAGATGACCACGAAGGCCAAAAGAATGAAGCTGGGAGAGAATGTGATAACGCGAAGTGGTGTCGTAAGCCTTTTCCAGGTCAAAAAGGACGGCAACAACGGAGGCCTTCGCAGCAAAAGCAGTACGAATATAGACCTCCAAGTTCACCAGGACATCTGTCGTGCTGCGGCTCTTGCGGAAACCAAATTGAGAAGGGGAGAGGAGGTGATGGTGTTCCAGGAACCACATCAGACGAACGTTAACCATACGTTCAAAGAGCTTGCAGACACAACTTGTGAGGGGCAATAGGGCGAAAGTCCTTAGGGGATGTTCCCAGAGACCCTGGTTTGCGAACAGGGAGGACAACGGCATCGAGCCAGTCCTCAGGGACCGACGACGACTCCCAGATCCAATTATACAGACTCAGTAAATACTGAGACGAGCACGGAGAGAGATGGCATAGCATCTCATAATGAATGCCATTGGAGCCCGCTGCCGTAGAACCGCAGAGGGCCAGGGCTGAACGAAGTTCAGAGAGAGAGAAGGGATCGTTACAGGGAAGTCGAAGACGAGTGCAGAAATCGAAATGACGAGATTCAAGGACAGGTTTACAAAGAAGGAAAGGTTGGGGAAGATGAAGACCAGAGCTAACAGAAGAAAAGTGGGAACCCAGTTGGGTAGCAACCGAACCAAGAACCATATATCTTGCGGATATGCTTCCAGATCTGTCGCAGAGGAGTTTCGGACGTAATGGTGAAAACATAAGATGCCCAACATTCACGTTTAGCCATACGGGCCTTCCCAAGCCTCAAACCAATAGCTTTAGCTTCCCAATAGCTTTCCCAAGCCTCAAACTCCTTCTTGTAATGTTAAAAGCATGTTTGATTTTTTACAAACGTGACTGAAACGATGTTACGAGGTAAAGAGATCTATTCACATTTACAAATTTTCATGATCTTGTATTTTGTTAAAGAAACTCGTAAAATCTCAAAATACAAATGAACCCTAGAATATAATTTTTAATGTGCTCAATAGCTTTCCCAAACCACCAACTCCTTCATGTAATATTGCATGCATCTACGAAAATCTTTAAAAAACGATTGGAGTGATATTAAGAGAGATAAAGAGATATATTCATATTTCCATATTTTACACAAACTAGTGTAAGAAACTTGTTGGAGAAACTCGTGAAACCTCATAATAAAAACGAACCCTAGAATGTATTTTTTAATGTGCCCAATAAATTCCCAGGAAACACAAAACTTTTTTTCATGTTTTTATTTGGTCACAGAAAGGGACACAGTAACTGTTTATATAAAGACGTCTTTTTAACGTAAAACATGCGTTAATTTTAGTCAATTAAATGTACTTACCTAGTTGTACTTGCAGGGGTTGAGCTCTACACTTGAAGCTGTGTATGGAGTCAGCCTCCACCACTTCACATCCTAATGCATTCCATTTGTCAACTACTCTGACACTAAAAAAATCTTTCTAATATCTCTATAGCTCATTTGGGCACTCAGCTTTCACCTGTGTCTCCCTTCTTGTGTTAAATAGTTTGTCTCTATCCACCCTATCAATTCTCCTGAGAATCTTGTATGTGGAGATCATGTCCCCATAACTCCTCTGTCTCCCAGTGACATGAGGTTTAATTCCCGTAGTCTCTCCTCAGAGCTCATACCTGCTCAATTCGGGTAATTGTCTGGTGTCAAACCTTTGAACCTTTTCCAGCTTACTCTTATGCTTGATTTGATATGAACTCCATGTTGGAGCAGCATACTCAGGGATTGGTCGGACATATGTGGTATACAAAGTTCTGAAGGATTCCTTACACAAGCTTCTAAAGGTCGTTCTTATGTTGGCCAGCCTGGCTTATGCCGCTGAGGTTATCCTCTTGATGTGGGCTTCATGGGACAGGTGTTAGAACTCACCTATTTGTGCTTGCGGGGGTTTGCTTTGGCTCTTTGGTCCCGCCTCTCAACTGTCAATCAACTGGTGTACAGATGCCTGAGCCTACTGGGCTCTATCATATCTACATTTGAAACTGTGTGTGGAGTCAGCCTCCACCACAACACTTCAGAGTCCATTCCATTTATTAACTACTCTGACACTGAAAAAATTCTTTCTAACGTCTCTGTGGCTCATTTGGGTACTAAGTTGCCACCTGTTTCCCCTTGTTCGTGTTCAACCCGTGCTGAAGAGTTTGTCTTTGTCCACCCTGTCAATTCCCCTGAGAATTTTGTAGGTGGTTATCATGTCTCCCCTTACTCTTCTGTTTTCCAGGGACGTGAGGTGCAGGTCCTTTAGCCTTTCCTCGTAGCTCATTCCTCTCAGTTCCGAGACGAGCCTGGTGGCATTCCGCTGAACCTTCTCTAACTTTGTCTTGTGTTTAACTAGGCATGGACTCCAGGCTGGAGCTGCATATTCCAGGATTGGTCTTACATAAGTGGTATACAGGGTCCCGAACGATTCCTTACACAAGTTTCTAAAGGCAGTTCGTAGGCCAGTCTAGCATATGCCGCTGATGATATTCTTTTGATGTGGGCCTCTGGGGACAGGTTCGGTGTGATATCAACCTCCAGATCTTTCTATTTAACTTGTGCAGGATTTCACCTGCTAGATGGTACCTAGTGTTCAGCCTTCTGCTCCCGTCGCCTAATTGCATTATTTTACACTTTCCTGAGTTGAACTTTAGCAGCCATTTTCTAGAGCATTCCTCCAGTTTGTCCAGGTCATCCTGTAGCCTCTGTCTATCTTCATCTGTCTTGATTCGTCTCATAATTTTTGTATCATCAGCAAACTTTGAGAGGAATGAATCTATACCTTCCGGAAGATCGTTTACATATATTAGAAACAGGATGGGTCCAAGTACTGAGCCCTGTGGGACTCTGCTGGTGACATCTAGCCACTCTGATGTCTCCCCCCTCACCGTTACTCGCTGTTTCCTGTTGGTTAAATATTCCCTTATCCACTGGAGCCCCTTCCTTTTTACTTCTGCCTGTTGCTCAAACTTTTTTAATAGCCTTTTTTGGGGTACTGTGTCAAAGGCTTTCTTGCAGTCCAGTAAAATGCCGTCGGCCCAACCTTTTCTTTTCTGCCTAATTTTTATTGCCTGGTCATAGAATTCTAATAAACCTGTGAAGCACGATTTACCATCTCTGAACCCATGCTGGTGGTGTGTTACAAAGCTATTTCACTCCAGATGCTCTACGAGCCTTTTCTTCACGATCTTCTCCGTCACCTTTAATGGTATACATGTGGGAAATTGGCCTGTAGTTCAGTGCCTCTTGCCTGTCACCCTTTTTGTATATGTGGACCACGTTAACTGTCTTCCAACTTTCTGGTAGGTCTCCTGTTTCCAGTGACCTGTTATACACTATAGAGAGTGGTACACTTAGTGCTTCTAGTGTGTGTGTGTGTGAGCGTGTGCGTGTGAGCGAGTACATGTGAGCATGTACTCACCAAGTTGTACTCACCTAGGTGTGATTGTGGTGGTTGAGCTCTGGCTCTTTGGTCCCGCCTCTCAACTGACAATGAACTGATGTACAGGATCCTGAACCTACTGGGCTCTATCATATGTACACTTGAAACTGTGTTTGAAGTCAGCCTCCACCACATCACTTCCTAATGCATTCTATTTGTCAACCACTCTGACACTAAAAAAAAGTTCTGTCTAATATCTCTGTGGCTCATTTGGGCACTCAATTAACACCTGTGTCCACTAGTGAGTGTGGCCCTTTGTGTTAAATAGCCTTTATTTACCCTTTCAATTCCTTTGAGAATCTTGTATGTGGTGATTATGTCCCCCCTAATTCATCTGTCTTCCAACGACGTGAGGTTTAATTCCCATAGTCTCTCCTCGTAGCTCATACCTCTCAGTTCGGGTACTAGTCTGGTGGCAAACCTTTGAACCTTTCCCAGTTTAGTTCTATGATTGACTAGATATGGATTCATTGCTGGATCTGCATACTCCAGGATTCGTCTGACATATGTGGTATACAAAGTTCGAATTACTCCTTTCACAAATTTCTAAAGGCCGTTCTTAATTAGGCCTACCTGGAATATGCCGCTGATGTTATACTCTTGATATGGACTTCAGGGGACAGGTCTTACGTAATATCAACTCCGAAGTCCTTCTCTCTCTCTGACTCTTGAAGAATTTCATCTCCGAAATAAAACCTTGTATTTGGCCTCCTGCTCCATACACTTATCTTCATTACATAACATTTGCTTGGGTTAAACTCGAACAACAATTTGTTCGACCATTCCTTCAGTATGTCCAGGTCTTCTTGAAGCCTCAAGCAGTCCTCCTCTGTCTTAATCCTTCTCATAATTTTGGCAATTTCAGCAAACATTGAGAGGAATGAGTCTATATCCTCTGGGAGATCATTTACGTATATCAGAAACAGGATAGGTCCGAGTACAGAGCCCTGTGGAACTCCACTGGTGACTTCCCGCATATCTAAGGTCTCCCCCCCTCACTGTAACTCTCTGCTTCCTATTGCTTAGGTACTCCCTTATCCACTGGAACCTCTTAATAGTTACTCCTGTCTGTCTCTCCAGCTTATGTACTAGCCTCTTCTGGGTACTGTATCAAAGACTTTCTAACAATCAAAGAAAATGCAGTCGACCCAGCCTTCTCTTTCTTGCTTAATCTTCGTCACCTGGTCGTAGAATTCTAATAATGCGAGTCAGGCAAGATTTACCCTCCCTGAACTCATGTTGGCGATTTGTCACAAAGTAGCTTCTCTCCAGATGTGTTACCAGGTTTTTTTCTCACGATCTTCTCCTTGTGTCATTCTCTGTGTACCTGTCCTCACCCGTTCTAAGTTTCATCAAATGTTCTTTCACTGTTGTTTTCCTCCTGGTGTGACTGTGGAGTAGCTTTGGTTCAGTCTTGGCTATGTTTGCTATATCATTCTCACAATTTTTCTCTGCTTCTCTTTTCATTCTAACATACTCATTCCTGGTTCTCTGATCTCTCTCTCTGCATTCAGGTGTTCTGTTATTCCGGAAGTTTCTTCACCTCCATTAGTTCGGTTCCTTTGCTTCCATTTATGCCCTATTAAACCATGGATTCTTCTTTTGCTTCTCAGAGTTTTCCTTTCCGGCCGTGATAATCCTGTTTACTGCCTCCTGGCACTTTTGGGTGACATAGTCCATCAAGTCTTGTACATACTTAACTCCGAGTTCTGTGTCCTATGGTATATCCCTTAGGAAACATCTCATCTCATAATTCCCCTTTCGGTACGCCAGCGTTTTGTTTCCTGGTTCTTTTTTGGGAGGGAGATACAATCTAGCTCCTCCAGGTACTCAATGATCGATAGAGTGTGATCACTCATTCCCAAGGGTGCTTCAAACTTAACTTCCCTTTATATCCCACTCATTTAGGGTAAATATCAAATCAAGCATCATCTTCCCCTATCATTCTTGTCGGTCCCTTGACGTGTTGGCTTAGAAAGTGTCTTGTTGCCACGTCCAGCAGCTTAGCTCACCGTGTGTATTTTCCTCCATGTGGGTCTCTGTTCTCCCAATCTCTTCCTGTGGTTGAAATTTAGCATTGATTGGTAGTCGGCATCCGTTCCTGCCAGTGACAGAAGCTGCTCTCTATATTATGGTAATGGTGGCCATGTTGTTTCTGTCATAATCCTGTCTGGGTTTTCTGTCATTTGGTGGTGGGTTATATATGACTATCACTATAATGTTTTGTCCTCCAATTGCTATGGTACCTGTTATGTAGTCACTGAAACCTTACAGCCCTGAATATCATTCTCCTCAAATCTCCCGTCTTTTCTTACCAGCAGAGCTACACCACAACCTCCTCTTCCTTCTCTCTCTTTTCCTCACAATACAGTAGTCGTGTAGAAATGCGGCATTTGTTATGGTTTTCGTTAGCTTTATTTCTGTGAGTGCTATTAAGTCTGGGTTTTCTTCTGTTCCTTCTCATGTCCCCTTCTTTGTAAGCGTTCTGCTGATGGAGGAAGCTGTTCCATAGGTGTGAGGATTTGTGAGGTGAATCTCAGAGGATATTGAGGTGAGGGGGGTGGGTTAAGTGAAGGGGGGACAAGGAGGGTATTGGAAGAATGGGGAGGGGGGAGACAGGGATGGAATGGGGGGAGGTGGGACACGGTGGGTTTGGGGGAGGGGAAGAAGGGTGGGTATGGGATGAAGGGGGAGAGAGAGTTGACTGATAATTTGAGCAAGATCAGGGAGTGTTTGGGGTTGGGAGGTTTCTATGCAGAGGAGGGTGGTGGAGTTGCCCTCCCCTCTGGTGTTACTGGGTTGCTGGTTGTGGGTCCCCCTCCCCCCCCCCCCCCCCCTTCACCTCTGGGGATGTTGTGTTGGAGGCTGTGATTTCCTGGTTTTCTCCTCCCACCCTTCGTTTCTTCCTTGCTGCTGCTGCCATGGCTCTCTCCTCCCTCATCATGTCCTACTGGAGTGTTACGGCCACTTAGGACCAGTAACCGGGTTCTTGGTAATATAACCTCTTTTAGTGTATCCGACCCCAAGTCGGTAGTAGGCTTTCAAGAACTGACTGTATAGCGCAATAAAGATATAAAGGGGGATAAACACTACACACTTGCCTTCACCAAAATATTCACCTCCACCATTAAATACATATTAAAATAGACTATTGCTACACTTACATACACGTAGTACATAGTAGGCATCCTTCAGTCTCGGGAGACTATGGAGTTGCGCCCTGGTTGTCAATCCTGGTGCAGCGTCTGGTGTGACTGATGAGGCCAATCCGAGAGTGGCAGTCCATCCCACACCGAGCACAAACGAAGTCCGATTTTGGTCTGTCTTCCTGGCTACCAGCTTTCCTTCTCTGTCTCTTTGCCTCCGATTCCTTGGCAAGTGACTCCTCGAACTTGGAGAGACCTCTTTGAACAGACTGCCCCCAGGCTGAACGGTCTGCAGCCAGTGTCTCCCATATAGCAAGATCGACGTCCATGGCTTTCAGGTCCCTCTTGCATACGTCTTTGTACCGTAGCTGGGGCTTGCCTGTTAGACGCTTTCCCTGCATCAGCTCTCCGTACAGGAGATCCTTGGGGATCCTGCCGTCGCCCATACGCACAACGTGCCCGAGCCAGCGCATTCGTCTCTGTTTCAGCATTGTGTACATGCCGGTGATTCTTGCTCTCTCCAAGACGTTGTTGTTTGTCACCTTGTCCTGCCAGGTGATGTCCAAGATGTGTCGAAGGCAGCGCATGTGGTAGGCATTCAGCTGTCTTTCCTGACGGGCGCAGAGTGTCCAAGACTCACTGCCATAAAGGAGAGTGCTTAGGACACAGGCTCTGTAAACCTAAATCTTAGTATACTCAGTTAGCCTATTGTTGGCCCACACTCTCTTTGTCAGTCTGGACATGGTAGTAGATGCCTTACCGATGCGTTTGTTTAGCTCCGTATCAAGAGAGAGGGAGTCAGAGATTGTGGAGCCCAGGTACACGAAGTCGTGAACGACTTCCAGTTTGGAATCGGAGATGCCAACGTCAGGTGAGGAGTCCACTCCTTGTCCTATGACTTGTGTTTTCTTCAGACTGATGGCGAGTCCAAAAGCCTGAGAGGCCTCGCTGAAGCGGGTTATGAGCCGTTGGAGGTCTTCGGCTGAGTGGGCAGTGACTGCTGCGTCGTCGGCAAAAAGGAAGTCGCGCAGACACCTCAGCCGAACCTTCGCCTTGGCTCTCAGCCTGGCGAGGTTAAGAGCTTTCCATCCGACTTGGTCCGGAGGTAAATGCCTTCCGTGACAGATCCGAAGGCGTGCCGCAGCATAACTGCGAAGAAAATCCCGAATAGGGTTGGAGCCAGTACGCAGCCCTGCTTTACTCCACTTCGGATGTCAAAGGCGTCTGATGTTAGGTCATCAAACACCACGGTGCCCCTCATGTTCTCATGGAAAGATCTGATGATGCTGAGGAGCCTGGGTGGGCATCCGATCTTGGGGAGGATCTTGAACAGGCCAACCCTGCTGACGAGGTCGAAGGCCTTCGTCAGATCTATGAAGGCTATGAAGAGTGGCTGCTTCTGTTCCCTGCATTTCTCCTGCAGTTGTCTGAGGGAAAAGACCATGTCGATGGTGGACCTGCCAGCTCTGAATCCGCATTGTGATTTTGGATAAACTCTCTCTGCAAGTACTTGGAGCCTCTTCAATGTGACTCGAGCAAACAGCTTTCCGACAATACTGAGGAGGGAGATTCCACGGTAGTTGTTGCAGTCGCCCCTGTCACCTTTATTCTTATACAGCGTGACGATGTTGGCGTCCCTCATGTCCTGTGGCACCTCACCTTCTTCCCCAGCAGAGGCAGAGAATTTCATGCAGCTCCATGAGCAGGCTACCTCTGCAGCACTTCAAGGTCTCAGCAGGAATGCCATCTTTGCCAGGAGCTTTGCCAGAAGCAAGGGAGTCTAGGGCATCGCTGAGTTCTTCCAGGGTCGGTTCGCTGTCGAGCTCCATTAACACAGGCAGACTCTCAATGGCGCTCAGGGCGTCTTCGGTGACCACATTGTTCCTGGCGTATAGCTCAGAGTAGTGCTCGACCCAGCGCTTCAGCTGCAGTGTCTGGTCCTGAATCACCTCGCTAGTGGCAGATTTCAGAGGAGCGGTCTTCCTCTGGATTGGGCCGAGGGCCTGCTTGATGCCCACGATCATCGTCGCTCCTATATCAGCTTGATGCCGTCATACATTCCCCTTACATTGCCTGTATCAGCTGCAGTCTGTATCTGGGAGCAGAGCTGGAGCCAATAGTTGTTGGCACATCGCCTGGCGCTCTGCTGCACTTTGCAGCGGACGGCCCGAAGGATCTGTAAGTTGCGCTGACTTGGGCAGGCTTTGTAGGCTGCCAAGGCGTTTCTCTTCTCTTCGATGACAGGTGTCATCTCTTCCGAGTGAGCCTCGAACCAGTCTGCCGACCTGCTGGTCTTCTTGCCAAAGGTGGAAATGGCAGCGTTGAACACAGCGTCTCTGAAGTGCTCCCATCTTTTACAGGCAGTGACCCCAGCTGGGCCAGGGAGAGCTTCCTCGAGCACGCGTGCAAAATATTCCACCTTGTCCTGGTTGCGGGTCTTGGTGGTGTCGATGCGAGGTCTGCCCGCCTTTTTCGAGTGATGAATCTTCTTTGGTTGCATCTTGACCCTGCTACATACCAGGGAGTGGTCGGTGTCACAGACAGCACTCTGGTAGCTACACGTAATCTTGACGCTGGGTAGACTTGCACTCCTGGTAAGAATCAGGTCAAGCTGGTGCCAGTGCTTGGATCTGGGTGTCTCCAAGATACTCGGCGTTGAGGCTTTGTGCCGAAGAACAACGTGTTGGTGACACAAAGACCATGAAGGCAGTAGAGTTCTAGCAGACGTTGCCCGTTCTCATTCATCCTCCCTATGCCGAATTGACCCAGACAAGTGGGCCAAATGTTGTGCTCGGCACCCACTCTGGCGTTGAAGTCGCCGAGGATGAACAGTGGCTCCTTTACAGGGATTCTCGCTATGACTCAGTTGAGGTCATCATAAAATTTTTCCTTTGCCTCTGCTGGAGAAGTCAGGGTTGGTGCATATGCACTAATGACATTTACTGGTCCTGTTTGGGAGTGCAGTTGCAGAGACAGAATTCGTACGGTTTCCCCCATCGGTGGCCTAACGTGTCCCAACAGTGTATTCCTGACGGCAAATCCCACACCATGTTCTCTGGTCTCATTAGGTGGTTTTCATTGCCAGAAGAAAGAGAAGGTCCTCTTTCTCACAGATCCTGATCCTGGGAGCCTGGTCTTTTGGAGAGCAACAATATCCATCTGCAGTTTGCTTAGCTCCCTATCGATGATTGCTGTTTTTCGGGCGTCATTGATTTCTTGCAGGTCGTCAGAGAAACCTGGTGTCAGTGTCCTGACGTTCCATGTGCCCAGCTTTAGGGCAGTTGATATTTTCTTCTTAGGTTTGGTATTGCTTGGTGCAAAGTTGTCGGGCCGCTTGTCGGTTTTCACCCTAAACCCGACGCACCCAGTGAGGTTAACGGACCGTGGCGAGGCAACACCTTATTGGCTGGGGTTTGCCCAGCTTGAGGCGGGCGGTAGCTGCCCAGTGGGACACGATGACCCCTCCCACCGTCGAAAGCAATCCCTGGCGTCACACTCTTCGCCAAAAGGGGGAGCCGAGTGGACAGCACGCTGGACTTGTGATCCTGTGGTCCTGATTTCGATCCCAGGCGCCGGCGAGAAACGTTGGGCAGAGTTTCTTTCACCTTATGCCCCTGTTACCTAGCAGTAAAATAGGTACCTGGGTGTTAGTTAGCTGTCATGGGCTGCTTCCTGCGGGTGGAGGCCTGGTCGAGGACCAGGCCGCGAGGACACTAAAAAGCCCCGAAATCATCTCAAGATAACCTCAAGATCTCATCTCAAGATAATCGAGCAGAAGACTTAAAACTGGTAGACTGTCGCTTCCCGTGTTGGTTCGAGGCTGTGAGGCGAAGCTGGAGTGCCCTCTCCAGGGCGCAAAGCCTGGTAGGTAGATATGGAGGAGAAGCTGTTACCCATGCAGCAGGTCCCCCCTCTCCACGTTGCTGAAATTATCCAATAGAAAGGCAAATGCCAATACACATGGTTCCAGCAACGTCGCAGGAGCTGCCAGAACGAGGTCGACGTCAACAACGAACTGCCTTAGCGGCTCCAACTCCGGATTTTTCCTCGAGGTTGACTGCTGAAGTCTTTCCCAAAAAAGGTTATGGCCGCAAGGCAGCGGAGGTTTAAAATCAGGGTTTTCCTTCCCCTAGATGGGCTGCCTTCCCAGGCTATCGAGTCCCATCTACCCGGAGCAGCTGGTTTTAAGGCGCCAGAGGCACGCCCTCACCTCTTATCCTGTCGGTAAAAGCAGTTCTACCGGACTTAGACTAAGCCACCCGTGCAGGCCAGGAGTTGGACTTGGTTGTCAGAGGCTGTTTGAGACGCATGCCGTATAGGAGCATTTTATAGGTCATGGGAGCTCGTCCCCCATTACCACCCCTGGCTATGACAACCCCTTGGAACACTTACATACAATAACGTCACTTTCACTCAGGAAACAAATGCGTTTGCAGTGTACACCAATTCCAGTGATTACGACGTCCCAATACCTTATCCACTCATACTGGACAACACTGGTGAGTTCACCTTTCTATACGGGCCAGTCCATCCACACAGTATCACGATGTACCAACACCTAACCTTTTGCTCTCCAGCTACTCGCTGGCAGAGGGCTCCAGCAACATGCTGACATGGGTACCAAACGAACTCACACATGGGTAGCAAACCCCTCAGCAGAAGCCTCTAGCAGCTTGCCAGCAGCACTTCACACTATGCATATCACTGTAACCCTTAATAGCCAATCCCGGGGTACGCCGATCGTCACCGTGTGTTAGCTGCTGCGTATACTAGCAGCTAACACACTGCCTTTATCGACGGCGGCTTACTTAGTCTTCTTTCAAGACCAATCTAAGGATTCGTGAGCTGTCTAAGGTAAACTGCCTTCCTCACAACAATTGCCTCCACACTTCACTTCTGTGGCCATAAAAACGTCATTAATAAGATGGGCAGGATACTGGGGAAACCATGAGGTAACACTCTTTCACCAGGGAGTGAACGTTATGCTTGTAGCACAACCTAGAAGGTGCTGATCATGACACGCCACCCACCAAAGGTCATCCACATCGACCTCTCTTTCTGACTAAGGCAGGCAACCAGAGCCATTTATTGCTACCACGCCACCACCAACAGATGGCGCTGTCCACATTGCATTCAATACTAGGGGTACGGGAGTGCCGACTCACAGATCGTACTGTAATTGCGTCTTCACCCTCCAACGATGGTTTAGTTTCTAAAAGGAAACTAAACCAAATTAGTATGCTTGAGCAAAACAAACTCAGTACCTCAGATGCGAGATAATGTGTCTGCCACCACGTTATCTACTCCTTTGATATGCTCGACATATAGGGGATATTGTTGGAGGTGTAGACTCCATCTGGTGTGCAGAAGATTTTTCTGCCTTAACTGTGCATAGATTTTAGGGGATTGTGGTCAGACCTGACCAGTATTGGATGGCCATTACTGGTTAGGTAAACTTCAAAGTGTTGTACAGAACTGACCAAGGCCAACGTCTCCTTTTCTATCACAGAGTAATTTAGCTGGCTATTAGTAAACTTCTTAGAATAGTATGCAATAAGGTGTTCCACTCCTTTAGCATCAATCTGTGATAATACAGCCCCGAGGCCGTAATCGGAAGCATTTACGGTGAGAGGGAATTTATCTTCGAAATTTGGGGACATGAGGATAGGAGAAGAAATCAAAACTGCTTTTAAATTTTCAAAAGCCTCTTGACAGCTTTTGCCCTACAGGAACTTTACGCCCATCTTTAGAAAATTCATCAGAGGGACTGCGATGCTTGAAAAGTTAGGGACAAATTTACGGTAAAAACCAGCCATACCAAGGAAACGCAGGATTTCCTTCCTTGTTGAAGGAGTCGAGTACTGGATGATAGTTTCCACGTTGCTGATTTTTGGGACAATCCATCCACCTCCCACCACATATCCTACAAAGATAATGGAGGTTTTAGCGAACTCAGATTTATTTAGGTTGACTACTAACCAAACATGTTGAATGGCCATAAAGAATTCTTCTAGATGACGTAGGTGGTCTTCTCAACTTGAATCATGGATTAAGACATCGTCGATATAGACCAGTATTACCTACGTCACACAACACCATACCCATCATCCTCTGGAAGGTGGATGCGGCATTCTTCATCCCTAACTGCATCACCTGACATTCAAACAGGCCGTCTGGGGGTCACAAACGATGAGATGGGTTTGGCTCGCTCCGTGAGGGAAACCTGCCATTAGCCTTGCCATAGGTCGAATTTTGTTAAGTATTGCGCCCTGCCGATGGTATCTAGACACTTCTACTCTTGGAAGAGGATAGGTATCTGCTACTGTGACCTTATTAACCTGTCTGTAATCAATACACAATCTGTATTCCTTACCAGGTTTGAGCACTAGCAGAACCGGGGATGACCATAGACTTATGCTCAGGGCTATCAGATGGTGCTGCAGCATATATTCCACCTAGCGTTTCACCACCTCTTTTTTCCGGGGGTTGAGACGATATGGGTGTTGTTGAATTGAAATTGAAATAAGTTTATTGAGGTAAAATACACACAAAGGGATGAGGTAGCTCAAGCTATTCTCACCCCATTCAGTACAACGTGTTAATATATACATAGACACACATCACAAATAAACACATTACCAAACATTCTGAGAGGTAAACATATACATTTCCTCCTCACAAGTAGTATGGTATCAGACGTACACACAAATACTTTATGACCTAGGTATACTGTATAGACAATTTGCAAGACACCTGCAGATAATTCAACAAAATATTACAATCTTGGTGCAAAAATTCTTATATCTCTCAGAATATCATCAACCTTTCCGTGTGACACATCCGGCTATTTGCTCAGGAACAGTCCTCATCTCAGTGTTTCTATATACATTAATCAACGGACAATCAAGAACATAATGGGCAAGGGGTGTGAGACCTTAACATACCACATAGTTTACACTTCGTGTCATTACCATGAACATCTATCCCATATTCCCAGTAATATTTGTACCCAAGCCTGAGCCGCATGTACACAGAGTCACTCCAAGCATTTCTCCTTTTACCATAAGTGAAATGGGTGTTTTTGACTCACATACATGTAGTGTTGCATGGTTTGACTTCTCTCATACATTATCTCTCTCCTCTCCACTCCCGCCTGTGCCTGAATATTTCTGATTTTGCTTCTTATTTGTCTCATTGTGAATTCACATTCAATGTCAACTTGTGGTTTTGATGTGGCACGTTTGGCCAAGTCATCCGCCACCTCGTTGAGCACTATTCCAACATGAGACGGAATCCACATGAATTTCACACTATAAACCTTTCAGCTGTATCTCAGTTATTCTTCTCTTACAGTCCTCCACTATAGACATGAAGACTGGGTTTCGACTGTTTAAGGACTCCAGTGCTCCTCGGCTATCGACAAATACAAAAACATTTTTGTCGTCATGACGTACTTCCTCCAAACACGCCAGAATGGCCTGCAGTTCAGCTTGTGTGGATGATATATAATTACTAAGCCGGAGTTCAATTATCCTGTCCACAGTCCCAAACTCCGTATAATCCCTTATTAGGACACCACACCCTGCCCTGCCATCTTCCGCCACCGACCCGTCGCAATATACATGTAAACTGTTGCCTCTTGGTAACCGAGATATCATGCTTCCATACAAACACCGTAATTGTCCCGGTTCATGATGAATCTTTTCACCTTGAGGGGTACAATTTCGACGTCTATTTTCTGTACTTTCCAGGGAGCAGACATATTACACTGTCGAGAGAGTTTACAGCAGTCAAGTACGTCGTATTCCCTGAGGTCATGAGCTAATCCTCTCGTATAGCGTGTCTCCCTCAGTTTCCTGGAAGTGTGTACGTCACTCAAGCAGGTCTGAACGCTCTCAAACAGCTTATCCCCTCCTTTTCTCCGCATGAAACGAATAGATACTCTAGTGTTAATGTCACGGACTCTATCACACCACTCTGTAAATTTAATTCCATTCTCATTATTTTAATCATTGCATTTCTTTGACATCCAAGAATAATCCTCATAGCCTCGTTCTGTATCAGCTCTATTTTTTGAATTCTGCCTTGGCCTGTGTAAGACAATACGGGTGCTGTGTAGTCCTATCAGGGATCGAACAGTGCTTATGTATAACATCCGCAAGATAGGTACCCCAACACCTTTACCAGAAAAAGCCAGTGCTTTTAGAGGATGCAGACGGGCTTTACATAAGGTGCTGATATGATTTATTTCAGCATTTTTACTCTCACATGTGTATCCAACATACATGCCCAGATACTTGTACTTCTGTTCACGGCTCAGTTCCACACCATTTTAGAGTAAGTGTTATATTTCTTCGTTTCCTATACTCGTATTTGGTTTTATCTGCATTTATAACTAGCCTACTTGTGACAGGTTGTACCAAGTATGTTAAGAGCATCTTGAATTTTGTTCCCAGAAGTGCCTTGTATAAGAATGTCATCAGCATATATGATCGTCGTGACCCCTGGAGGATACATCTCTGATGCTAATCTGTTCATTAATACATTGAATAAGGTGGGACTTAATACTCCCCCTTGTGGGGTACCTAACTGAAACCTCCGTTCCTCAGACATGTATCCCTGGTAATACACCTGACCTTTTCTGCCTTGTAGATAATCCCTTATCCAGTGTAGCAATCTCCCTGTTATTCCAGATTGGCTAATTCGTATAAGATTACTTCCCCATTGGCTTTATCAAACGCTCCTTGTAGATCAACAAAAACTCTACAATTGTCATCCACATTAGACAAGCACTTTAAGAGACAATCCGCAGTACTTTGCCTTTGATAAAACCAAAGAGATTACTGGACATGTTATCACCTACAAGGTAGAGTAGCCTATTTAAACAAAATCCTTTCCATCATTTTACAAAAGCTGGATATTAAGGAGACAGGTCTGTAGCCTCCGTTTGACTTAGGGATAGGAATGATGACAGCCTCTTTCCATTTTCTTGGTAACTTTCCCTCTCTATAACTCATATTAAACAAATCAAGTAAGGGATTAGGTTTCATACCGGCTAAATAATTAAGTATGTCATACGTTACTCCATCTTTTTCCCGGAGCAGTGGAACTGCCACTTTTTATAGCATCCAGTAGCTCATCGTGGGTTATCTCAGTGCATGTTATAGATCTTGTATTTAAGGCACATAAAGTTACTCCATTTCTAATATTTTCCCATGACTCAATGGTGACTCTCGTGTCTGCAGGTAAGGACTCCATACTAGCAGCACTAGCCCATTTATCTACTAACTCATTAGCAACTTTCCCTGGATCTGAGTGAGCAATGAATTTGGTCTTACAACCCCTGACTTTATTTACTGCTCTCCATATGTCTTTAAAGGTTCTTAGTATTACCAATGGACTGAGCAAATTCTGGCCAGTATCTGTCCCGCGCCTCCTTCCTCACCTGACTGCATTCCCTAGCCACTTCCAACATTGTATTTTTCTCTTCATCCCTCATTCCATTTTTAACCATGCTTTATGCGCACTCCGTAGCATTCTCTCCCATCCCTTGACTTGCTGATCATTGGAATATTTAAATTTCTTAGGTCCGTGCGTCTTGCTTCCCCTGCCCCCGTTATTTTCCCTCTGTACTAATTTCTCTATGTTCTCGACCATGTCCTCGTAAAAACTATCAACGCAGAGCGGCGTGTAATGTTGATACCAATCTCCCATATTTTGAATAAAGTAATTTTTCATATCTTTATTAATATTTAGCCTTTTCCTTTGAAAGTGGACTTGTTTTTCCCCAGTGGTAATTCAACGTTCAAGGCAAAGTGGTCACTAAGTAGTTCCCGAACAACCTGAGCCTCCCCCATAATCCCCTGAGAGTTTAAAACGCAGGCATAGTCCAAGCCGTCCTCCCCTGATGTGAGTTGGTTCATTGTTTCCCAGAGACAGGTATCTGATGATCTTGTAGAAACTGTAACCACTTGACCCCATTAGTATTAATACTACCTACTGTCCCAAGGCTTGTGTGCCGAGCATTAAGGTCCCCAATGACCAGTGAAGGATTAGTATAAATGCAGTCAGGTAAATAGCGTCGAAGCAGTTCCTGGATACATACAAATTAACTACAATAAATTCCCCTTCCCTTAATGATAATTTAACACAGACACTCTCTATACCTTGCGTTTTTGATGGCGGTTCTACTAACTCTGCTGGTATGGAGTTCTTAACAAAAAATCGACGTGCCTCTGATGTTATTTGCAGCGAAGAGGTTAAACCCTTAATAGCCATTTAATTTCAATAATCCTTCATTCCTATCCCCTGTCTCCTGGAGAGCTACAACATCAATATCATTTCCCATCACATAACAATGAACATCTGTAACCCTGTTTCTCAAACCATTAACATTCTATGACAACACTTTCAGTCTAGGGTGATCCATTATTAATCAATTCATTGCCTAAGTCATCCCCAATAAGTTCACTAAATGATAGCCATACCTTGTATAACATCTCCCACCTCCTCCCAAGTTCACCAGTAAAAGCGACATTGCGATTCTCAAGAGATTTTTTCAGCCCTGAGACGTCCATTATTGGCCCAAATGATTCTTTCATTTTATGTGTAATTATAGGGTTCTTCCTTTCCCTACGACTATCATCATTCACACACACTTCACTTTCCTTCATTTCATCACTCAATATTTCATTTTTGTCCTCAACCACTATATCCTGACTATCCTTCACCGTTTTGTGATTTTCCTTGACCTCCTGAACGTTTAATTTAGCCTCGATGGACTCGATTCTCTGCCCCAGATTTTGGAGGAACTCACCAACTTTTTTAAGTTCAGCCCACACTTCCTTGACCATATTATTATGACCCTCTTTCTGAGCCACAGTAGCCACTTCACTCACCGTTACACTGTCACTGCCGGAGTCCTGAGTGGTGGCGTGGCTGCTTGTTGCTGGAGCCTGCCTAAGTAAAGGTGACTCCTTTACCCACGCATTCGTCCGGTTCACTGTCGCTGTTTGGGGCAGACTGTTTTGCTGTGCTCCCGGTGTCTGGGTAAGAGCTCTTGCTTGCTCTGTAACATTCACCGGCCGGAGAACAGCCATACTCGGCCTCTTGCTACACACAGCTGAGCTGGCATTGTGAACGCCTCCACAGTTGCAGCATCTGGGAACTATTTTCTCACCCAGATTAAGTCTGTTTCTACACACAGTAGAGGGGTGAGACTTTCCGCAGAAACGACATCGTGGATCATTTTGACAGCTCCAGGATTTATGCCCCCATCTGCAGCATTTCAGGCATATTATGGGCTCTTCCACATACTTTGCTACATGCCTGTAGCCAGCCCCGGTGATGAACACTTTCTCGGGTACGTCGCCTCTCACTAGAGCCACCACCTGACTCCTAGCTTCACCTTTAATAAGGTGACGCTTGGCCCACACAAATCGTTGGTCGTCGAGTATAAACTCGGGGTCCAGAATCTGAGGGTATTTATAGATAATTACCTTCGTCAGCTTCTCGTTCCCCTCCGGTATTTCCATAAGAATTCCATCATATCCTTGCTGGCTAAGAAACGTCACTGCCTCCATAGAACCTACCGTTAAGTAAGGTCTGTTTACACCTTCCTTCAGCAGGGGCTCGAACTTGCGGTGTTCTCTTCCGAGTTTGACGGTCCACAGCAGCTTCTGATGATAGGCCAACGTGCATGAGGCAGGGAAGAGAAGCCTCCATCTCCGCTGACCCTCACCTTCCTCACATCGTTCCGTCCGTTTGTCTGCATCAGTCTCGGCGTCGTTCTTCATTCTCTTATCGTTTCCGTTAATTGTATTACTGTCCACACTACGCCTTGCCTCCTGTCTTCTTCGTTTCTTCTTATTCCTTGTCAGAACTTCTAGATACTCGCCCTCCTCGTCTGACTGGCTGCTTTCAGAGGCCATGTTAATAACGCCGTGAGAAGTAGCCATGTCTTCTGGTGACTGAGTCTCCATCTCAGTACCCAGCATGGGGGTAGGGGGGGGGAAGGTGCGGAGCAGGTATCTTGACCCGACCGCGTCCCAGGTAAGACTGTGGGTGTTGTTTGATCGGCCTTACTCCATCGTGCAGGATAACGTCATGCCGTAGGACAGATGTTAGTCCTAGAGCGTCTCGAAAAATGGTCTTAAATTGTTGGATTAGTCTTACCAGAGGTGGTTGGTTTCCTTCAGTTACGTGAGTCAACATTGTCTGTAAATTATATAAGATCTCTGAGTTGGTTAATACCTTTTCAGCATCCCCCATCGCCTCTTGACCATCCTCTTTTGTCGCCACTATGGTTACTGGGCGAATGTCACGACCTTGATATTGCTTTATCATATTAATATGGACTATCGTTTGTTTCTTCCTTCGATCTGGAGTGCTAAGGATGTAATTAGTACAGGTTACTTTCTTCAATACTGGATAAGGACCTATGAACCTGGCACTCAGACTCCCCGTTACAGTGGGTGAACATACCAACACTAGGGTCCCCTACCTGAAAATTTTTTGGTGTTGTCCTTTGGTCGTATCTCTGCTTGGTAGCTGTCTCAGAGTTCACCAAGTATCGTTTGGCTATCTCCCACGCAGAAAACAACCTGCCTTTGTTAGTAGACAACCAGTCTACAGCATCTAGGTCGTCTTCATGGTCCAGCCATTGATCCCTTACCATCTTCATGAGACCTCTTACTGCGTGACCATACATCATTTCAAACAGAGACACGCTTAGGGATTCGTTTGGAAAAGATCTTACCGATCTAACCGGTAGGGTAGGTCTAGACCATTTGCTCTGCCTTTCATAGCAATATTTCCTCAGCATGCCCTTCAGCGTCTGATGGAACCTCTCCAAAGCCTTTTGCAGGATGGTAGGCACTAGATGTAATATGCTGGATCTCAAGGCCGGCAATCTGTTGACGAAATAAGACAGAGGTAAAATTAGTCCCATGATCCGTTTGGATGGTCTTAGGAAGACCATATCGTGCAACGAACCAGAGAAGATGCTTCACAATTACATTCGCTGTGATTGTCTTCAGGGGGATTGCTTCTGGGTACCTACTAACCCGATCCGTAATAGTGTGCAGATACTGTACTCCAGCAGTAGAAGGCGGAAGCAGGCCTACTATATCTAAGATGAGGTGCTCAAAGGGCTCACAAGTAGAGGAAATAGGATAGAGAGAGGCTTTGGGAACAGGCTGATTTACTTTTCCAGCTATCTGACATTCATGACAGGACTTACAAAATCATCGAATGTCGCTCTTCATCCGCGTCCAGGAGAAACATCTAGCCAGGCGATGAAAGGTTTTTGATATCCTGCAGTGTCCGGCAAATCGGCTGGCATGGGCTGAAAGCAACAAGTTGGCCCGAAATACTGCGGCTACGACTACCTGTGTCTCTTCCTCAATAGACTGGGGATATTTCTGTGGGCACCTCCGACACAGTACTTCATTTGTCCAGAAATACTGGTCACCTCTTTTTGCAGTGGAATCCATAGTACCGGCTAATACCTGCACTTGGGGGTTCCTTCTTCTGTTCTTCTGAATCTCTTAGTATCAGGCTTGTTCGGGTCCAGTGTTCTGGTATGGGAGTCGAATCCAGCAAGGTCGCGGGAGCATTATCAGTAACCTGCAGGGTAGGTAGAGGGTCAAACAAGGTATTTAATTTCAATTGTGTTTGTGCCTGGGATCTAGTTTGTACGGCTACTACTGGTTTCACATCATATACCGGGTCTTCCACAACCAGGGGATGGTTATGCACCAAACCTAGAGCCAAGTCGTAGACCAAGATAACCTCTTTCTCCTCTATTGGAAGATTATCCACCACTGCTAATGTACACTTGCCACTGAAGTACGATGACTCGAGATGTACTTTTACTAAAGGGGCAACTTACAATGTCGAGGGAAACCCGCCGAATATGACCTTTTCTTTCTCATTAATAGACACTTCCTCGGGTAACGAGTTTTTCAAAATCAGAAACTGGGCAACTCCACTATCTCTGATTACCACCACAGACTTACCCGTTTGGTCACTCGATACATACCTATGCAAAGTGTAGGGGCAAACAACTCCGGTTTCTCTTTCTTCATCTC
>NC_091156.1:46950654-46999508 GCF_040958095.1 Procambarus clarkii
AACAAGGAAGTGTATTGAATAGAGCGTGAGGACGTGGGTAAAGTTCATACAAGCCGGTGCAACTGACTCGTAAGTCCCCATCTCAGTTATCAAGAAGACTATCTGATCTCCTGCTTGTGTCTTGTAGCAGTGTAGTGATCTGGGAATATCTTGCCAGTGTGCAGGGCAGTTTTCCTATAAAATATGGTGGGAATTTCGAGTGACAGTGACGCTTATAGTATTTGGCGCTATCTTGTACGAACGCCACACTTCGCCCTTAGCCAGGTACAAAGCCGGCAGAGTGAGGAAGGGTACGAAGTGAGCTTAGCCACGCTGGGCTACCACCTAAGCCTAGTCCGCCGCCTTGAGGAGGTGGCCACCTACAAGCGGTGTGTCTGTATATGGTAGAAGTTGTATGTGAGAGCCGGGTGCGTAATTGAGTAAGTACCCCTATGTGTATTGGTGAGATTTATCTCTAAGCCTGAATTCGAGGTCATGTGTTCTGCCCGCATAATCTCTAGAGCATCTGAGAGGTGAAGGGAAGCGCGGGCGCATGAAATTTTCACCCTTATTTATGTCCTTGCTAGTGAAGGGAGGACTTGATCTGTTGTGTGCAGACGTACATGTGTGTGTGTGTGTGTGTTAAGAACATAAGAACAAAGGTAACTGCAGAAGGCCTATTGGCCCATACGAGGCAGCTCCTATCTATAACCACAATCGAGGAACACCACCTCCACCACGTTACGCGGTAATTGGTTCCACAAATCAACAACCCTGTTACCGAACCAGTATTTACCCAAGTCTTTCCTAAATCTAAACTATCCAATTTATACCCATTGTTTCGTGTTCTGTCTTGAGTTGATACTTTTAATACCCTATTAATATCCCCTTTGTTATGTCCATTCATCCACTTGTAAACTTCTATCATGTCACCCCTAACTCTTCGTCTTTCCAGTGAATGCAATTTAAGCTTTATTAATCTTTCTTCATATGAAAGACTTCTAATTTGGGGAATTAACTTTGTCATCCTACGCTGGACACGTTCAAGTGAATTTATATCCATTCTATAGTACAGCGACCAAACTGAACTGCATAATCTAAATGGGGCCTAACCAGAGCAAGATATAGCTGAGGAACCACACCAGGTGTCTTGTTACTAACGCTTCGATTAATAAATCCCAGTGCCCTATTCGCCTTATTACGAACATTCATGCATTGATCCTTTTGTTTTAAATTCTTACTAATCATAACTCCCAGATCCCTTTCGCAATCCGACTTCGCAATCTCAACACCATCTAGCTCGTATCTTGTAACTCTATCATCATTACCTAGCCTCAGAACTTTACATTTATCAGCATTTGCCAATCCTTTGAACATTTCAATACTCTATCTAGATCAACTTGAAGTGATAGTGAGTCCTCCTCCGAATTAATTTCCCTACCGATTTTCGTATCATCGGCAAATTTGCAAATGTTGCTACTCAAACCTGAATCTAAATCATTTATATATATTATAAACAACAGAGGTCCCAGGACAGAGCCCTGAGGTACTCCACTAACAACATTATCTCACTCTGACTTAACCCCATTTATACTAACTCTCTGTTTCCTTTGGAATAGCCATGCCCTAATCCAACTTAATATAGCACCCTCAATACCATGAGCTTCTATTTTTTTAATTAGTCTTTCATGTGGCACTGTATCAAAAGCTTTGCTAAAGTCAAGGTACACAACATCACAATCCTTACCACTATCAACTGCCTCAACTATGCTGGAATAAAAAGTTAGCAAATTTGTTAAACATGAACGGCTATTTGTAAAACCATGTTGCGACTCATTTATTAATTTATGTTTTTCAAGATTGAGACGAATTTTATTTGCTATTATTGATTCAAGTAACTTTCCCACAATAGACGTTAGGCTAATTGTCCGATAGTTTGACGCAGGTGATCTATCTCCTTTCTTAAAAATTGGTACCACATTAACTACCTTCCATGACTCTGGCACTCTGCCTGACTCTATTGATTTATTAAATATGGTAGACAGTGGCTCGGAAAGCTCCTCTTTGCATTCTTTAAGCACCCTGGCAAACACTTCATCCGGCCCTGGGGATTTGTTTGGTTTTCGTTTGTCTAATTGTTTAATTACATCCTCCCTGGTAGCTACTAAACTAGTCAACCTGTCCTCATCCCCACCCACATAGACTTGTTCGGCTGAAGGCATATTGTTAAGTTCTTCTTTAGTAAATACAGATATAAAATATTTGTTAAAAATACTACTCATCTCCTTGTCATTATCTGTTATTTGACCTGTCTCAGATTTTAATGGACCTATCCTTTCCCTAGTCTTAGTTCGATATAACTGAAAAAAACCTTTAGGATTTGACTTTGCTTGCTCTGCTATGCGAACTTCATAGTTTCTTTTTGCTTTCCTAATCTCTTTTTTAACATTTCAAACCAGTTGTATGAATTCCTGTTCTAAACTGACTTCCCCATTCTTAATCCTTATGTACCAAGCTCTCTTTTCACCTATAAGGTTCTTTAAATTATTTGTTATCCACTTTGGGTCATTAGTATTCGATCTATTCATGGGTTCGTATCCTGGCCGGGGAGGATTTACTGGGCGCAATTCCTTAACTGTAGCCTCTGTTTAACGCAACAGTAAAATGTGTACTCGGATGAAAAAACGATTCTTCGCGGCAGGGGATCGTATTCCAGGGACCTGCCCGAAACGCTACGCGTACTAGTGGCTGTACAAGAATGTAACAACTCTTGTATATATCTCAAAAAAAAAATCAATTTGTATGGTATACTACGTTCCTGTGCTTTGTTTAGAATATTCTTAAATAAGTTATATATTAATATAAATCCACATCGAAATCCCCTTTTACGTCACCTGTCGCTGGGTTCATGTCTCGCTCCAAGACCGGCCCACACCCCATACCCAAGTCTTTCCAATCTATTTGACCCAAAATATTTCTTAGGCTATTAAAATCAGCTATTAAACATAATGTGTTCACACGGGAACACATTATATTTATATTAGACTCAGAACCAATTGGGCAGTACTAGTGTGTTTTATACACCATTCTGGTGGGATTTCATGTAATTTCATTTCTTGGTGATTTGTGTTTGTTATGTCCCATGTCTGTGTAGTGTTTTGCCGCAGAGGAGTCCAGTTCCGGTCATCATTTCAAGGTAGAGTGAGAGTGTTGTAACACCGGGGATATCCTGGCATTTGATTATTGTGGAGTAATACCAGTGTCTGTTTTTATACTAGTGTTGTGTTTCTCAGGGCTGTGATAAATGTGATTATATATGTACGTATATGTGGCTGACCTGCTTAATGTAATTTTGGTAGATTTGTGGTGAAGTGTGAGTCACGTCGCTGTCAGGAGTAACAGCTGACTGATCTGTCTGAGTAACGTAATTCACGGCAGTAATTATCGATCCGTGGGATCGCTAATCACTTGCCAAGTTGTCAAGAATGTGTTACCTCCTAAGTGTTTCACATTAGCGTTTGACAGCTGAAGGCTACAGGTGAGGTCAGCAGGTACGATGTACATAATTGTAGTGTCACAAAGCCTAGTGTGTCATTACTGTGGTTGCAGTAATTGGTTATTACAACTGGGCTGTAGTAAGGTGTTTGGCCGGTTTCTAATATAGTGAAATTAGAACACCGTGTATGTGTCATTGCAAAGGGGTTATAAACTGTTGGGCCGTGATTGTTAGTAGTGTTATTGATCGATCACCGAGTTTGTTATTGTAGTTCAGTAAATTGTATGGGCCGTGCTCTAGTGGTTTAGAGCACCGTGGGTGTTATTTACCGGTGTTCTGCAGTAACTGTAAATTGCAACCGGATTGTAATCGTTTAAATCACCGTGTGTTGTGATTTATTGTGTCGTGGGTGAACTCCTCATTGGGACGAGTACTTTTTTTTTTTTTTACATGCAAAGCATGCAATTTAAATATAATAAAAACAAACACAGAATACAGAACAGAACAAAATAAAACAAGAGACCACCGACCAGAAGGGCCGTCAGCATAACACAACAAAACACAAACAATAAATGTATAGAAAAATACAGCATACATCAAGGCACAAAACATAATACAATGGCAAACTAGCAATTACAGTAACATCACAAAACAAAACCTTCATAAAACAAAACATACCTCAAGAGGCATAACAGGGAACATAACAGGATCATCACAATACATTCCAAACAAAACATAAAGAACAAACACGTACAACAGGTAAAGCAATATGAAAACATCAGGTCAAACGTACAGCACAGAAACAATACAGGAATAAAAACCACTCACACAAAACCATCTGCACCGTAACAAACAAAGGGCGAGGCCAAAATAAACAATAATAATAGACAAGCAAACCACGCAAACCAGAAAACAAACAGGTACAAACACAACAACATACATGCACTGGCCTGAAGAACCGAGAATAAAACACAACATAAAGTACATCAAGAAACAGAACAAGACACTTCGCACAGCATCCAACTAGCCAAGAATACCAACAAAAACAACAACTACAGTAACATGAAATCAGCGTACATATTTGCCCGGAAACATATCCGGTTTAACCGCACAATGAACGTCTCCCAAAGCAGCCACGTTGTCCAGGAGGCGTGACCTAACACCGGGGGCACCATTTGAACCGAAATTCTGGAAACAAACACCTGCAGACGTGGAACCCACACGGTGTCCTTCCGGACGCCAATAGCCACCCGATCCCATACACCCGGAACCCGCCCACCAGAAAAGTCCTCCGGCCGGTCAAGCAGCAGGAACTCGGCAACCTGGGCTTCCAGGTCCTCAATGCACAACACCGCAGGAGGGGGCTCGACAGAGGGCTCAACAGGGGCCACCACCACAGGGGCACCAGCGGCTATGGGTACACCACTAGACGACAGCAGGGAATCATGGCGGTGCGTATCCTTACGTAAAGTTACCACCAGGCCACGCCCAGCACCAGCATCCGCACCATCCCTGGCAGTAGAAGCCACCTCACCCCACTGCGGAGAGCCCCCGGGCAAGGAAGAAACAGGAGACACACCCGAGACACGGGCATCAGCACCAGCAGGCACATGAACCTCTGCCACCACCAACTGCGGAGACAACGACTCAGCCGGATCCACGCCGTCAACACTGGAAGACCCAGTCACTAAAGTCCCCAACATCAGCCCAGGCCGTAGACGAACGCCTGGAACGTTTGGGCTCCGGCTGGATATCATCAGAGCCGGAAGCAGATCCAGAGGCACGGGCACCACTAGCCGGACGAACCGACGCAGAACGGCAGCAGCCTCTACCACAGGGGGAACCGGACCACACACAGCAGGAGGCTCCGCAGCCACCCCATCACCGACGGCGAGGGTGCAGGGACCAGAACAGACGCAGCATAGGAAGAACTGGAAGACGAGGGGCCCGAGCAGATGGCAGACGGAAGAGGCTCAGGGGCACCAGCCGGAACAGGCTGAGCACTAGGTAAGGACACAACCACCAGAGGAGAGGCGACAACAACAGGGGGCGCAACAGGCGGAGCAACAGCTGATACAGAGGGCACCTCCTCAGCCGAAGAGACGTCCACATTCACCGAATCATCCCCCACTGGAAGCGGTGGAAAATCCTCCTCACTGAAGAGTTTTACTGGTGCAACGGCAGGCGCAGAACAGTCAGCTGCCTGATGGCCCAAAAGACCACAACGATAACACGTCCGCGGCTGGCGGGCATAAAACACCCGAACGTTGTACCCCATAAGGCACACAGAGGACGGAATATCCGCCCGGAGTCACATGCCCAGGGTGCGAATGTTAGTCCTCACACCCTTAAGAGGACTGGAAGACACCACATTCACCCTCACACTAACTACTGCGCCAAACCGGCCGAAATACCACCGCAGCAGACCCTCCGGAAACTCCAAGGGAGCCCCATGCACACTGACGTAAGTAAGTGCACCACTTCTATCAGAGAGGGTCACAGTGCCCGCACCATCCGGCAGGGGTAATGTCCGCCCCTCGTATCGCCGGAGAAAATCGCGATACGCCACCTCCTCTGTGAACTTCACAATCGCCCTACGGGCCGTTACCAACTCGACCCCATAAATCTCAAATACAGGGACAGAGAGCATATCACAAGCCAGGGCAATCTCCGGGTAACCAGCCCGCACAGAGAACTCTAGTCCCACAGACTGAGCCCGGATGACAGGGGGAAGAGGGACCCCCATCTGAACACCACGTCAGCACAGGCGGGCAGAGACACACCCGCCCCCAACCGGCCAAACTGGGAAACCTTGGGACGAGTACTTGGTGTTATTTTTCCTGTATATTTGGTTGTCATCGAAGTCCAGTATTCAGTGAACGTTGATTGAGAGGCAATTAATGTAACGTAACCAAGGGAACACTCATTGCTCATAGAGAAATTGTTCTAAGACAATTTGAGTAACGTAAGGTACGTTTGGGTTATTTATTTTTAAAGGAACAGCTGTTTTGGTTGGGCAGGGAGCCTAGCCAAGCGGCCACTTCAGAAGTCAGACAGGTTGTAGGAATTCCAGGAGGGGTGAAGTCTTGCATTTTAAGTACTGTCTGTTGAATATTATCTGTCAGTTGAACAGGTAATAAGGGTTCAAGGAAATTAACTCTGATCAGGGTTGATCGGCTTATACGAAGGCTCCAATGTTTCATTAACGTAACGTTTGTTATTAATATCTGTCAGTGGACAGGTAATTTGACTGACTCTTGGATGAGTGACATCTTTGTAAAGTAACGTAGTCGTGGTTATTACCTATCGGTCTATGGGATTGCACTAGTCACCTGAGTTCCTTGGGGTATGGAGGCCCCAGAGGGAATTCATGTCATTGATGTCATATTGCTGAGCCAGTGTCAAAGGTGACGTATTTGTGTATTATATTAATTAAGTATTGATCTTCGGGATAGTAATTAATTGGTCGAGGGTAGTCAAGGGTGATTGCCGTTCTCTTAGCACTTTGGCATAGAATTTGTAGAAAACTATCGAGGTACGATAGTAACCAGTAACGTAACTCGTACTGGGATTAATCAGCTGTCGTTGTACAAGGATTAATTTAGATTACTCATTGAATGCTCGGCGTGTAGAATGTTTGTGTAATTCTGAGTTACTAGTGACAGTTGTACAGTTTGAATTGTTTGTGGGAGACAAGATTAAGTTAACGTAAGTGTTACTTTAATATTAACGAAATAAATTAGTCATTGATTGTTGATCGTCCGAGGGAGAGAGTGGTAACATAAGAATTGAATTGAGGAGAGTTGCTGGAGTTGCCAGTAACCCCATGAGTCACTGTCATGTTATTGATAGGCTACTAGTTTCAGTGCATTGCAACTGGCATTCTAGGGGATGGGCAGGAAGAAGCGTAGAGTAACTGGAGGTTACTAGAGGCGTGTCTCCTAACCTACCTTTTTGTTGTTGCATAGTGCTTACAGATTAGTATGTTTTGTTTGATTGCATCATCTATGAACAATCAGTATGTTCAAGTTAGTTCATTTATCCATCACTCATGGCTGGTGTCTAGCTGTCAGTAAAGGTGTCACTGGAAGGATTTCGAGTAACGTCAGTGATATTTCTTTCGTTGCTGTAGTAGTTAGTACTTTGTTGAATATATTGTATTGTTATATTGAACACTTTTTTCGTCTTTTCGTACACCCCACACATTTTATTGCTCTATATGTATTCTGCCACGTTGCCTGAAATTATTATTGCTATTCATTTTGAGACTGTCTTTAAGAATTGGGCTGAATTCATAGCACCACACAACAAATTAAATGTTGTGAGAGCCCATGACGTACTCGGTAGATTCGGTCCGGCGATTTGCGAAGGTCGACGGCTAAATGAAGGGGATTTTAAGCTTTTGAGGTCTCGGTGTTTGCACGCGCCTATTCAATTGTTCTATATTCTCTAGAGTGAGGAATGAGCTGCTTACTACACTTAGCGTGTTAGCTAATCACATCCTTCCTCAGGAGACCCATCTAGACTTTCAGTTTAGAGTCGACAGATGTAATACTAGAATATGAAGACACGGGAATAAGAATAAATTAAAATATTCATGTGATGGTGAGACTGGTGTGGTGGTGGTGGTGGTAGTGATGGTGAGACAAGTGTTGTGGTGGTGGTGGTGGTAGTGATGGTGAGACTGGTGTGGTGGTGGTGGTGGTAGTGACGGTGAGACTGGTGTGGTGGTGGTGGTGGTAGTGATGGTGAGACAAGTGTGGTGGTGGTGGTGACAGTGAGACAAGTGTGGTGGTGGTAGTGATGGTGAGACAAGTGTGGTGGTGGTGGTGGTGGTAGTGATGGTGAGACAAGTGTGGTGGTGGTGGTGGTAGTGATGGTGAGACTGGTGTGGTGGTGGTAGTGATGGTGAGACAAGTGTGAGGGTATTGGTGGTATTGACGGTGTGACAAGGGTGGTCGTGTTGTTACTCACCTAGTTGTACTCACCTAATTGTGCTTGCGGGGGTTGAGCTTTGGCTCTTTGGTCCCGCCTCTCAACTGTCAATCAACTGTTGTACAGATTCCTGAGCCTAATGGGCTCTATCATATCTACATTTGAAATTGTGTATGGAGTCAGCCTTCACCACATCACTTCCTAGTGCATTCCATTTATTAACTATTCTCACACTGAAAAAATTCTTTCTAACGTCTCTGTGGCTTATCTGGGTACTAAGTTTCCACTTGTGTCCCCTGGTTCGTGTCCCACCCGAGCTGAAGAGTTTGTCTTTGTCCACCCTGTCAATTTCCCTGAGAATTTTGTAGGTGGTTATCATGTCTCCCCTTACTCTACTGTTTTCCAGGGATGTGAGGTTCAGCTCCTTTAGCCTTTCCTCGTAGCTCATTCCTCTCAGTTCCGGGACGAGCCTGGACTATGGTATGGTATGGACTTGGTATGGACTCCAGGCTGGAGCTGCATACTCCAGGATTGGTCTTACATAAGTGGTATACAAGGTCCTGAACGATTTCTTTCACAAGTTTCTAAAGGCAATTCTTATGTTGGCCAGTCTAGCATATGCCGCTGATGATATTCTTTTGATGTGGGCCTCTGGGGACAGGTTCGGTGTGATATCAACCCCCAGATTTTTCTCTCTATTTGACTCTTGCAGGATTTCCCCTCCCAGATGATACCTTGTGTTGCCTTCAGCTCCCGTCGCCTAATTTCATTACCTTACACTGTCCTGAGTTGAACTTTAGCAGCCATTTTCTAGACCATTCTTCCAGTTTATCCAGGTCATCCTGTAGTCTCTGTCTATCTTCATCCGTCTTGATTCTTCTCATAATTTTTGCATCATCAGCAAACATTGAGAGGAATGAGTCTATACCCTCCGGAAGATCGTTTACATATATTAGAAACAGGATGGGTCCAAGTACTGAGCCCTGTGGGACTCCGCTGGTGACATCTCGCCACTCTGATGTCGTCCCCCTCACCGTTACTCGTTGGTGGTAGTGACAGAGAGACAATTGTGGTGGTGGATTGTGCTATTGACGGTGAAAAAAGTGTGGTAGTGGTAGTGACATTGAGACAGGTGTAATGGGTGGTGGTAATGACGGTGAAACAAGTGTGGTGGTGGTGATGGTAGTGACGGGGAGACAATAGTGGTCGTAGGTGGTTGTAGTGACGGTGAAATAAGAGTGGTGTTAGTGGTATTGACAGGGAGACAAGTGTGGTGGTAGGTGGTGGTAGTGACTAAGACAAGTGTGGTGGTGGTAGTGACGGTGAGACAGGTGTGGTGGTGGTAGTGACGGTGAGACAGGTGTGGTGGTGGTTGTGACGGTGAGACAGGTGTGGTGGTAGTAGTGACGGTGAAATAAGAGTGGTGTTAGTGGTATTGACAGGGAGACAAGTGTGGTGGTAGGTGGTGGTAGTGACTAAGACAAGTGTGGTGGTGGTAGTGACGGTGAGACAGGTGTGGTGGTGGTAGGGACGGTGAGACAGGTGTGGTGGTGGTTGTGACGGTGAGACAGGTGTGGTGGTAGTAGTGACGGTGAGACAGGTGTGGTGGTGGTAGTGACGGTGAGACAAGTGTGGTGGTGGTAGTAGTGACAGGGAGACAAGTGTGGTGGTGGTGGTAGTGACGGTGAGACAAGTGTGGTGGTGGTAGTGACGGTGAGACAGGTGTGGTGGTGGTGGTAGTGACGGTGAGACAAGTGTGGTGGTGGTAGTGACGGTGAGACAGGTGTGGTGGTGGTAGTGACGGTGAGACAGGTGTGGTGGTGGTAGTGACGGTGAGACAGGTGTGGTGGTGGTAGTGACGGTGAGACAAGTGTGGTGGTGGTGGTAGTGACAATGAGACAAGTGTGGTGGTGGTGGTAGTGACGGTGAGACAGGTGTGGTGGTGGTTGTGACGGTGAGACAGGTGTGGTGGTAGTAGTGACGGTGAGACAGGTGTGGTGGTGGTAGTGACTAAGACATGTGTGGTGGTGGTAGTAGTGACAGGGAGACAGGTGTGGTGGTGGTAGTGACGGTGAGACAGGTGTGGTGGTGGTAGTGACGGTGAGACAGGTGTGGTGGTGGTAGTGACGGTGAGACAGGTGTGGTGGTGGTAGTGACGGTGAGACAGGTGTGGTGGTGGTAGTGACGGTGAGACAAGTGTGGTGGTGGTGGTAGTGACGGTGAGACAAGTGCGGTGGTGGTGGTAGTGACGGTGAGACAAGTGTGGTGTGTTATGGATCACAGTCAGTGCCCCCATAATAATATGTTATGAGCTATGCTGTTATGAGTCACGGTCCCCATTTTAATGTTAAAAGACACAGACAAGAACCTCCACTTAATTGTTAAGAGAAAGTAACCTTGAGTATCACTGGAACACATAGCCTGGCCAATTATATTTATCAAGGTTCTAGGGGAGTGAAAGGCTAGCAACAAATATTAAAGTTTACTGGCATTAATATCTCAATCCACATAACATCAATTAAGTCTTACCTGGGACGCGGTCGGGTCAAGATACCTGCTCCGCAACTAGGGGTGAAGTTAATGTTGGTGTTTAGCTAAGTCTACACATAAGGAGACTGACTCGTATCAATCGCCTTCCCCCCCCCCCACTCCCCCCATGCTGGGTACTGAGATGGAGACTCAGTCACCAGAAGATCTGGCTATTTCCCACGGCAATATTAACATGGACTCTGAAAGCAGCCAGTCAGTCGAGGAGGGTGAGTATCAAGACGTTCTAACAAGGCAACAGAAGAAACGGAGAAGACAGGATGCAAGGCGTAGTGTTGACAGTAATGGTACACTTAACGGAAACGACAAGAGAATGAAGAACGACGCCGAGACTGATGTCGACGAACGGACGGAACGATGTCAGGAAGGTGAGGGTCAGCGGAGATGGAGGCGGGACCAAAAGGCATAACGTTATACTGAAAACAACCATCAGGTGTTACAAAAGCTGAATATTCACTGGCTCGACTTGTCAAAGGCACTTGATGATAACCTTTGGACAAATCGAGTTTAGATATTGATTGACAGTGATCAAGCAATGGCAATGGGAAAGTGTCTACTTCAGTTACTTTATTTAACCGCCTGTAATCAGTACACAAGCGCCAACTCCCATCCGGTTTAGGAACTAACAAACATGGTGAACACCAAGAACTCTGACTGGGTGTAACTAGACCATTTTCCAGGAGGAACTCCACTTCCCTCCTGGTAATATCTCTCTTCTCTGGAGATACTCTATTCAGATGCATACGAATAGGGGTGGTGTCTGTGAACTGAATATCATTGCTCAAAACAGAGGTCTGGGTAGGAACTTCTCCAAACAGAATAGAATACTGGTGTAGTAACATTCTCAACTCTCCCTGTTTAACCTCATCCAAGCGTCCCAACATCTCCTCAAAGCTAGAATTACAAAAGGTATGATTAGACAAGTCATGAGATATATGGTTCTCAGGGGTGACTGTGTCCTGTACCACACATGACACTGGCCTGGAGCCTTGAAATGCTTTTAACCTGTTAATGTGCACTACCATAACCTTGGAAGGGTCCTGCAGACTTTTAATTTTATAAGTTAACTCAGATCGTCTGCAAACAACTTCAAACGAACTTTCAAAATGATGAACTAAAGCACCTTCCACTCTGGACTTTAAAACAAGAACAAGATCACATGCCTGAAAACATCTCAGCTTTACTCTGAACTGGTTGTTATGGTGTTGTTTCAGCTTCAACTGCGACTTCTTCAGGTGCTCACTTGCCACGTTTTGGTACTTCTTCAACTTCGACTGGATCTCACTCAACAGACGGCTTCCATCAGGGAGAGAGACGTTTCCTAACAACCTTTCACTCAGCAACTGGATTGGGCCTCTCACTTGGTGTCCGAAAACTAATTGGAAAGGAGAACAATCCAAGAAATGTTGTAAACCATTTCGAGCTGCAAACAAGATAAAAGGTAAGTCTTCATTCCCATTACGTCTAGAGTCTTCACCAGCAGTTTGTAACATCTGCTTCATAGTTTGGTGAAATCTCTCCAAGACACCTTGACTCTGTGGATGATAAGTGCTGAACACGCGATGTTCTAATTGCTACTTCTCACAAAATCGTTTGAACTCTGCAGACCCAAAATTGCTACCGTTGTCAGTGTTATGACCCTTGACCTCTGAGTATGGTTCCTCTCTTTACAGTTGTAAAAAAAATATATAATAATACGGCCTTGCTTACTAAAAGTGTCTAGGGTAAATAAGTCAACTGCTTACTCAACAAAACAATATACTTAAAGTAAGGGTAACAGAGAACATACAAACATATAAATGGAAGTACAAGCAGCCAGAAATATTAATGCACCAGAATACAATAACACAATATCATTATATAAGCACTGATCACTATTTTAGAAACTTAAATGAATAGATGGGTGTGCGCATAATGGTCTAACCAGGAAATTAGCTATGTTACTAAACAATAAACAAGTACCACAGACTTATCTCACAACATGTCCATGCCAGCCAGCTCCACCCACGCGACTGGCGTTGCTGGAGCATGAACTGCATGGTGTGTACAAGTTACCAACTAAAACCCACATGAAACCTCTAGATACCCTGCTATCAGAGAGTAATACTTAAGAACATAATTATAACTAAACTTATATGCCTATACCACTGCTAAGGTGTAAATAAGAAATTAAGTACAATCAATAAACAGGAATAATTACAGGGGTGAATCAGTGACACTAACTTGATACACTGCACACATTACTGGAACATCCCAAATATGGTCATCCCCCCATGAGACGCCACGGTCTCCCCACAGGAATGAACATGCAATAGCGTTAACAAAATATTAAATACAGGCACACTACAGCATGCTACATTTAAATCAAATATATATATACTGGAACACAACTGGATGCAATGTTTTATTTAAGTAACTGAGGAAAGAAATGTTGGATATATATATTTATCATGAAAAATGTTAGAATCAAATATATGGATTTATAACATTCCTCCCTGTCCTTAAAGAAAAATGAAATTAACTGAAGGTTAATTTCATTTTTTGACTACATAAGGTATAGCATTGAGTACTCCAACAACACAAAATCAATGTATAAAACGATCAATTAAATGAAATATATGAAATAACCAAAAGGTAAAGACATCCTCATTTATAGAACAATTCACATTAGGGCACTACAATGGGGAATCCCCTGGATAAGGCATCTGCAATTACATTTTCCCTTCCAGGGATATGTCTAATTACTATGTTGAACTCTTGTAAAATCAAAGACCACCTAAGAATTCTTTGGTTCTTACATTTCATGGAGTTAATGAATGTCAGGGGATTATGATCTGTGTACATGACTACTTTATTACCTGACAGGTATGTTTCAAACTTCTTAACCGCCAAAATCAAACAAAGAGCTTCCTTCTCTACCACAGACTAATTAGTTTGTGCCTTATCAAATTTACGAGAAAAATAGTATACAGAGTGCTCTAATTCATCAGGTCCTACCTGGGAAAGAACCGCACCTGCTCCTAGATACGAAGCGTCTATGTGCATTATAAATGGCTTATGAAATTGTGGACTGGCTTATACAGGTGATGTTGAGAGAATTCCTTTCAACTTCTGAAAAGAGTTCTGACACTCCTGTGTCCACTTGAACTTTACCTACTTTCTAAGATTAGTTATAGGTGCAGCCACAATTGAAAAATTCTTACAATATCTTCTATAATATGCACACATCCCAATAAACCTCTGCACGGATTTCTTGCTCGTTAGTACTGGGTAATCCACGATTGCCTGGATCTTGTCTTGCAACGGGACTATCATACCTTGTCCGACCTCATGTCCCAAGTAAATTATTATTTCCTTAGCCCAGCTACATTTATTTACATTTACAGTTAGATTAGCATGTCGTAACACTGCAAACAAGTGTTTCAAACTAGAAATGTAGTCTTCCCAACACTTATTAAAAATCACAATATCATCTAAGTATGCTCTACAATCTGGCACATCTTTTAGCAGAGAATTCATCAACTTTTGAAAAGTTGCTGGGGCATTTCTCAGTCCAAATGGCATCACATTAAATTCAAATACTCCATCAGGGGTAATAAAAGCTGTCACTTCCCTAGCAAAGTTAGTAAAGGGTATCTGGTGATACCCATTTAGATACGTCTAGTTTTGATACATATTTAGCATGACCAATTTGGTTATGCAGTCTTCTAGCAAAGGTAGTGGGTATACATCAACTACAGTTACCTTGTTTAACTTCCTAAAGCCCACTACTAACCGCCATTTTCCATCTGGTTTTGGTACCACTAAACACGGCGAACTCCAAGTGCTCTGACTGGGTCGAATGAAACCATGGTGAAGAAGATAATCAACTTCCTCCTTGATGATACGTCGTTTCTCGGGAGTCACTCGATATGGGTGTAGCCGAATTGGAGTTACCTGTCAGTTGAACATCATGAGTAATGAGAGGTGAAGAGTGGGGACCTCCTCATCAAGTTGGAGAACGTCTTCAAAAGGTCCTGGAACTCTGCTCTCTGTTCATCCTGCAAATGACACAACAATTCTTCCCCGGAACTGGAATTAGATAAAAGAGGATTACCATCTTCCCATACAACAATTGTCTCCTCAGGGTTTACCTCCTCATTAACACAACAAGCCACAATACTGGGCCCACAATAAGCCTTCAAACGATTCACATGCACAACCATTGACTGACGGTTATATTTGGGGTTACAGACTCTATTGGTAAGTTCACCGAGACGTTTTACCACTCTATAAGGTCCTACAATTTTGTGTGACATAGAAGTCCAATACGAGGCTTCAGGACCATTACTAATCTCCTGAATCAAAAACTCTGAGTTTGGCCTTGAACCGCTTATCATGCCGTTCCTTCATTACCTGTTGTGACTTGCCCAGATGTTGTAACGCCAACTCCTTCGTTCGAGACAGCTTGCTCTTCACATCCTTCAGGTATCTTTCACTCTGTCTAGCTGTTACATCCTGCAACATTTTTAAGGGTCCTCTCACCTGATGTCCAAACACAAGATCAAATGGGGAGCAACCTAGGGCAGTGTGCAACCCGTCCATGGCAGCAAATAGTACGAATGATAAATTGTCATCCCAATGTCTGGGTGAATGTTCCCCAGTTGTTTTAAACATGTGTTTTAAGGTTTGATGGAACTTCTCGATTCCTCCTTGACTCTGAGGATGGTAAAGACTATTGAAGTTATGTTTAATTCCAAAAGAACTACAAATTTTTTTAAAGGTTTTGGAACAAAAATTGCTCCCATTATCAGTTTGAATGATATGGGGCATGCCAAATAATGAAAAAAAACCCGTTCCAAGTGCTTTATGAGTGTAGAAGCCCTAATGTTACACAAGGTATATGCTTCAGGGAACTTGGTGGTCATACATAGGATAGTAAACATAAACATATTTCCTGATTTAGTTCGGGGTAAGGGGCCGACACAATCCAACACCACATGTGTAAAAGGCTCCTCTGGCACTACAATAGGGTGTAAGGGTGCTCGTGGCACAGTCTGGGTTAGGTTTACCAACAGCTTGACATACAACACAATTGTGACAATATCTGACCACATCCTTTTTGAGTTTTGGCCTATAGAAAAACTTACATATTTTATGATACATATTGGAAATCCCTTGGTGACCTCCCATAAGGTCATCATGGGCAGCTTGCAATACCTGCTCCCTATACTCCTTGGGTACGACGAGCTGAGTCCTAGACTCACAATCATCTAATTAGGGAGTTCCTGGTGGTCTCCATCGTCTCATCAAACATCGATCATTGAAGTAGCAACCCGTACTCTCATCCAAGGTATCAATAGTGTCAGCTGCTTCTGTATAACATTCAGCTAGACTGGGATCAGTACTCTGTAACTCACTCAAGGTCTTGGACTCAACAGCTGGAGCGAGCGAGCAAGAAACTGGTACCTGTGCCACCTCTTCCAGACCATCCTTCTGGTCAGAATAAATCAGGGCTTTGGCACCAGCCTCACTCTCGACATCCGCGTGAGCTAAGAATGTATCCGCAAGGTCCACCTCCACCTCCCTGTCTGAAGGGGTCCTGGCCTCGACAACATCCACCTTGGAAGTCACAGGATTTACCTCACCCTGCTTACCCATGGATCTGGTCACAACACAGGCTGGATAGATGACACCATAATCCGCATCCGGTTGAGCCAGCACTGAACTAGGGTTAGTAAACATGATAGGACACTCTGTCCCACTAACTTGACAGTTGTCTAAGTCATTACCCACAATAACATCAACCCCAGGGATGGACAACTGCTCACTAACTGCTACAGTGCACCAACCTGGTGTAATAGATGACCTCAGGTGAATTTGAACTAATGGTACACGCTGAACATGACCTCCAACACCTTGCAATAATACTACTTCACCAGTGTCTTCTGTGCGAACATCGGCAAGAGCACGGTGAGAGATTAGAGATTGGGAAGCACCAGTATCCCTCAATAACTGCACTGCCTTCCATCTTCCACTGGTACAAAGTAAGGTACCCGAATATAGGTACGGTTTAAAGTTAATCATCCAATTGAGCATGACTGGAACAACATTAGAATTATTTGCTTGCAATCCCCGTCTCATAATCAGACCTACCGCTCTGATTATGAGGGTGGGGTAGGTCTGTTATGCCTCGCACTCAGGGTGCAAGGCATAACAGGAATTTACCACATGACCTCTTCTCCTGCAATTCGTGCAATATCTGCCAGTGGTCGAAACAACCGAACCAACTGCAGGTTTAGACACTACATTATTTGAGGGGTGACAACCCTATCTGCTGTTTCTCAATCTTTGGCTTTACAGGAGAAGAGTTCAGGGGAGTAGGTGAGTTAGCTGGTCTGGCCTGGAAAATATGAGATTTAGGAACATGATAATTACTCTTAGAATTATAAGTAATTGATTGTGCTCGAAAAGGCCCCTTAGTGAGTAGTTCGTGTTCGTCTGCTAGCTTGGCTAGTTTCATAATGTCATTGGTCTGTTTATGTTCAGCTATAAACAAGGCTAATTTCTCTGGTAGACAACCTAAAATCTCCTCTGTCACTATGTAGTTTCACAAAGTTTCAAAATCTGTTATGGAAAATGCTTTTACCCATTTATCAAAATGATTCATTTGAACTCTTGCAAAATCAGAAATGGTCTGATCATGTGCTCTTTTTATACCTCTAACTTTCTGTCTATGGGCCTCTGGGATATGCTGGTATGCATTTAAGATGCTCTCTTGGAAAAATTTAAAGTCAAAAGAATTAGCAGCAAGAAGAGATGGAATAATTTCCTGGGCTTTCCCCTTAAATTGTCCCTGCATGATGGCAACCCATTGATCCACAGTCCAATTCATACTGACTGCTAACTTCTGGAAACGCAAAAAGAATATTTCTGGGTCCTCCTCGTTGAATTAAGCTAAATCTACATTTTTCCTAAACCTAAAAGAACTATCAGTACTATCTGTATGATTACTAGTGTCACCATGCCCTGCTGCAATTCTCTGTTCCTCTAGTCTGTTATTATTTATTGCTTGCTTTGCTTTGATGTCCATAGGGAATGGAAAGGATGGGGGAGGTAGAGGGATGGGGAGATGAAATTCAGGAAGAGGATGCGGGTGTAGAGAGAGAGGAGGTTTGAAAGTTCGGTGGCCTGTCCACCATGGGTTGACATTTGTGAATGTGTTGTTTGTTTGCGTATGTGTTATGTTGGGTTGTCAGTACATTGGCTGGGGGGGCTAGTGTTTGTGACCTTGTTGGTGTCCTAAAGCACTAGAGCCGATGGAGTTAGCTGAAGGAGGCTAATCTTAGCAATATCAGGGTAGTTACACTTCTGACGCCACGACAAATGGTTTTTTGGTTTTATATTTTTTTTGTAGGTGTTTTATTTATTTATATATTTTTTTTTTTATTATTATTATTTTTTTTTTTTTTATTTATTTATTTATTTTTTTTTTCTTTTTAATTTATTTTTTTTTCTTTCTTTCTTTATTCTTCATATGGTGTAGATTGGGTCCGGGATGGGCCACTCATCTGGATCGTCTGGCAGACCGCTTAGTATCTGAGGGCTTGGGAAGGCCTCATCATGGATATGTCTGATCACTTTTTGTTGGAGAGTGATTCTTCTGGTTCTGTGTGGTGGTTCGTGGATCTCGTAGTCGCTGGTGGTGTTGTTTTCTGCTACGAAGGGATCTTCTGGGTCTGGGACATACATGTTCTTCATACGGTACAGCTGTCTTCTGGCCAGGTAGCTGAGCCTAATGTTCATTGGCTTCATGTTGAGCGTCTCATGGATCAGGTCAGTTCTCACCCTGTCCCTCAGAGTCAGGCCCTCTGCAAAGCGAAGTGCTTTGTTTTGTACTCGTTGAATCTTCAACATGTTGGATTTGTTGGTGAGGTTCAGGGGAACGTATGGGTATTCCAAGCTAGGCCTTATGATCATTCTGTACAGGTGGAGCTTGATGTGGGATGGGGCTTGGTTGAAACGGAAGAGCCTCGCCAGTGAGCCCCGGGCCATCGCTGTCTTCTGGGATACGTACTGGGAGGAGTTGAGTAGCCTGTTGAAGTTGTAACCGAGCACTGTGTTGGAGTTTGAGATGGCTATGGGTTCACCCCTGATTCTTATTCCCCCCTCATTTTCAATTGAGAAGGCCATACAGCCGACAGTGCTTAATTGAATCTTTTCTGGGTTAGTGGTGATCCTCCATTTCCTTTCCCAGTTAGCAGTCCTTGCTAGTTCTACGTTTGCCTTACGGGTTGCAGTTGCATGTTTGGCCGCTTGGCTGCTAGGGTTAGATGTTATTACGTGTGTTACGTCGTCCGCAAATTGCACGATAATGGTGTCCCTATACTCTGGTTGGGGCAGGTCATTTACAAAGATGTTGAAGAGAACCGGGCTCAAGCATGATCCTCGGGGGACTCCAGCTGTTGGGGTGAAGGCTGCGGCCTCGTTTGCCTTGAAGCTGGGGGTAACTTGCCTATTCTTAAGGAAATTACTGATCAGCCTGAGGAGGGTCCAGTTTTGCGCTGGTAAGTCTGCTAATTTGTACACCAGACCATCGTGCCACAGGCTGTCGAAGGCCTTGTGTACGTCCCTCGTCGCAATCAAGGCTACCTGTTTTTGCTTGCGAATTGAGCTTAAGGCGTCGTAGATGATGTTAATTGCGTGCTGGGTTGATCTATGTGCTCGAAAGCCAAACTGCTTTTCTGTGAAGAGGTTGTTGTACTCCATGTAGTAGTTAAGGCGGTTTGACATGATTTTTTCAAAGCACTTGCCTATTGAGTCTAAGAGTGAGATTGGTCGGTAGTTGCCAGGTTGGTGGGGGTCTTTCTTGGGTTTGGGAATGAATATCATCTTGGCTGACTTGAATGCTACAGGAATGTGACCCGATGCCAGCATAGCGTTGAATAGGTTGAGTATGGATTGCATAAGATTGCCTGGTAGAAGTTTGATCTGCAGCGCTTTGATCCCTGATGGTCTTGGGGCCTTATCTCTGGTGTTTTTGATGACTCCTCTCATCTCTAGCATAGTTATGGGTCTTGTTAAAGGGTGATCGTCTTCTAGGGTTGTCAGGTCAATCAGAGGGGTGCTGTTAAGGGAGGCGGCATTTTCTGTTGTCCATTGGTTGACACGTTCAAAGTGAGTGTTGTTGAAGGCTCTGCTGTTTGAAGCTGTGAGTGTCTTTTTCCAAACTGCGCCCATGAGGTCAGCCTGATCCTGCGGGTCTTCTATTTTTTCTTGTTGCTCCTCTTCATCTTCGTCAAGGAATGTGTGTACAAGGTGGGTGAGGCTGGGGTTAACCGATCCCAGGAGCTGTCTGATCTTGCGCCAGAAAGTTCCCGGCTCCCTTTTGTACTGGTTGGCCTGTCTCACTAGGGTTCCCCAAATGTGGCTCTTGTGGGTCAGCGTAAGGTCTATGGTTTCCCTTCTGAGTGTTTGTAGGGTCAACGCTGGTGGCTAGCCAGTTTGGTAGTGGCTTTGGCAAGCTCGCTGGTACTCATTCATTTTGCCTCTGATTTCTCGGGTCGGCTTATATTGGTGGTAAGTCCTTGTGGTGGATATTTCACAAGTGGCCTCGGTTGCAAGCTGGATCCGGTTGTGGATGGTGTTTACTGCTTGGTCGATTGTTTGGGTTGGGAGGTTGTCGAACTCAAGGATGGGGTTGCCAGCAAGGAAGGTGTCATAGTCACGGGCACGTATGGTTTCCAATCTGGGCCTGGATGGTGCCACATATCTGAAGGGGGTTGCTTGGAGGGATGTGACCACAGGGATGTGATCCGACCCCACGTTCTTGCCTGGGGTTACTCTGCAGTGGAACAGGTCACAATCTCTGTTGGTCAGCACTATGTCGGGGGGTGCCCCTATGGTTGCCCGCAAAGAACGTCTTAAAGTGGGGGCCTTGGAAGGAGAGGTCCCGGTTTTGCATTAGATTGAAGAGCTGCCTGCCCTTGAGGTCTGGCCTGTCAGGAGCGTTGAATAAGGCCTGATGGTGGGCATTCAGGTCTCCTGCGATGATAGTGGGGAGGTTCCTGTCGAGCAGCTTGTTCAGAGGGATGGAGGGGAGGTAGGCCAGTCTAGGTGGTAGATATGCGGTGCAGACAATGAGGGGGCCGTGTGAAGTGGTGAGTTCTATTGCAAGAAAGTTGTCATCTTCTATGAGGATGGGGCGGTAGGAGAGCCCTCTTCTTATTAGTATTGCCACCCCACTGTACCTACCCCTGTTGACTTCCCTGGTGGAATATCCCCAGATGGAGATGTGCTGGTCTTGTCTGGCCGCTGTTTCATTGAGTAAGACAACATCTGGGTTAAGTCTGGCTACCTCCAGAGTGAGTAGGTATCTGTTGTTGAAGTAATGTCTGATGTTCACCTGAAGGATTGTGATCCCCATTATTGACTATGAGACGGAAGTGTTTGTTTGGCTGTAGTGCCAATGTTATTACATTCGGTTTGGTCGCTTCTGTTTGTGGAGGTGGGGGGTAAAGCTGTTGAGCCAGGTATCTTGTTCCTGGTTCCGGTCGGGGATTGGTTGGGGTTAGGGTTTCCCATACGTTGCTGTGCCATTGAGGGGTCTTCGGTGTCACTGCTGTTCATGATGTCCACATCCGTGGTGCTAGAGTCGCTCTCTGGTGGAGAGTTGTGGGGGCTGCTTGCCCTTGCTCCGTCCTCAGGGGATGGGGTTCGGCTGTAAGTGTTGGTCCTAGGCCTCTTGGTACAGCGTTGTGTGGAATATCTTGTTGTGGGGCTGCGGTTTTTGAAGCGAAAATTCCTAGGGCCCCGGATGGGGTTCCGTATGGCAAGGGAATTTGTGATAGCTTTGAGGACGATCCTATGTGGGATTGTTTCAGGAAGGGTGGACATAGGTGTTTCCCAGGTTGTCGGGGTGGAGGGGCCGGGGTTGTTCAGGGAGTTTGGAGTCTCCTGGGCGTTGGTTGAGGCCTGGGGGCGAGGAGTACTATGGTTGGGGTTGTTGGGTTGTGCTTGGGCCTGGCCGGCGGTTGTTGTGATGTTAGGAGTCAAGTAGGCAAGCGAGTCCTCAGACATATGGACAGGGGGCAGGCCATTGTCTTTCCTAAGTGAGTTCCAGAAACCTAGGAGCTTCACTGGGTTGTCTGGAAATTGGGTTTGTGCAAATGTTAGGAGTTCGGCCCCTAAGCTGGGCTTAGGGTCGGGGTTTGGTGCAAGAGAGTTAGGTGTTGGGGCCTGTTGTGTATGGTTCTGGGTTTGCTCTGGTATAACCGTGGGGTTATGGAGATGTTGGGTGCTTTGGTGTCCCCCTTGGGCCACCGACTGGGCCTGTTGTTGGTTAGGAATGCCCCAGGCATTTACTGGTGGAGGAGGGGCAGGGATGGTAATAGCTGCCTGTTGGCGGGCTGCTGTCTCCGTTTCATGCAATTGCTTGATTGCCTCTTGCCTGCAAGGACAAAGATGCGAGATTGCAATGTGTGGACCATTGCATAGAGCACATTTGGGTGTTGGGTTTGTGCATTCCCTGTAGCTGTGTTCCCCTGTGCACCTGCTGCACTTAGGTTCCATTGTTACATGCATTGGAATAGTGGTCATACTGAAAGCATTTGAAGCATTGCTTGAGCTTGTAAAACCTCTGTGGGTTGATTTTGTCAGGTTCAGCCATGATGCCAAATGCAGAAAGGCCTTGTGTGCAGACTTGCGTTGCTTGCTCCGGTGAAGCCAGAGTAAGTTTCAGTACTTGGTTGTTGCGTTGGGTTGTAAATCTGTGGGCTTGAAGTATTTTAACATCCCTGTTTTTCCTCTCTATTTCTGCAATTATTTCCTCATTTGAGTGATCCATGATGATGTCATGGATCCTATGTACAAAGATGGTGCGTTGGGCTTGGAATTCGGCAGGGGGGTAGACAGTGATATTCTTCTCCCTTAGTTTGTTCATGGTGTCTGACGAAAGGAGGTCTGGGAGGTTTGCATTGGGTACCAACAAGATGGCTCCATTCGTTATTTTGTACACATTTTTGTAGGTAATCTGGGTGGCCTCGTGAACCACCTCAAGTAGTTGGGCTGGGGTACGAACCCGGCCAGATTCGTCTGTGAATCTGGCTTTGGTCGCCATAGCTTGGTGGGCCAGGCAGCCTAATCTAATCTATACTATGGTGGGTGGCTGTGAAGTGTCCAGGTAGACTAAGTGGATGGTGGGTGTTAGTTAGGCCAAGGCCTCTAACTTCTAGTTGCTAGGCAACTAGAACTACTAGACAAGGTGGTAATTGAACCTATCGATAGCCTAAGCCTGCTACAAGGCTGTTAAATTTATTGCTATACTCTGTTGAATTTCCTATTGCTGCTGCCTAACATCTTCTAGTTGCAACTGAGCTTCAATTCTTTTGCTCTGTGCTTCTAGTTCTGCTTGTTTTTGTTGGTTTGAGCTTCAATCTTAAGTTGTCTTTGCTGGTTCTGAGCCTCAATCTCAAGTTGTCTTTGCTGGTTCTGAGCCTCAATCTCAAGCTGTCTTTGCTGGTTCTGAGCCTCAATCTCAAGTTGTCTTTGCTGGTTCTGAGCCTCAATCTCAAGTTGTCTTTGCTGGTTTTGAGCCTCAAGCATCTGCTGCTGAGTCTCCAACTCCAGCTGTTTTTGGCGATTCTGCATCTCCAACCTCTGTTTCTCTGCTTCTAACTTAGCCATCTCTAGATTAGATTCCATCTCTAACTTTAGAATTGCCACCAGGTCACTTGACTCTTCTTCTAATTCCTCTAACTACTCCTCGTCAAGTTTCTCCTCCCCCACCAAGTGATTGTGATAATGACTCTTACTAGCTGAGCCTTTAACATTCTCCTGGAAAATGTCGTATTTAATTTTTCAGCCATGTACAACAACTTAGACTTCTTCAAGTTTTTAATTTCACCAAAATTTGGCTGCTCCACCAACACAGCAACTTGTTCCTCCATTGTCAGCTTAATTAACACAACTAGCAATTACAACAACACTGAAGGTTTACTTGGCCCCTGGCACAAGCTGTACACTTACCTCGGTCGTGAAGTGTTGAGATAACTTCCACAAGCAGCTCAGAATGAAACTGAAAAGTGGTACACAGGCTTGGTTAGGTATCACTAGTTAACCACACAGTACCTAAAAAGTCATTAACAATTAATAACATGCACCACTATTTTGTTCATTAAATTATGGGAATCAATTATCAACATAGGCCCTTATTTTCTTATGACCCTTGACCTCTGGGTATGGTTCCTCTGTTTGCGTTGTAAAAAAAAATATATATATAATAATACGGTCTTGCCTACTGAAAGTGTCTAGGGTAAATAAGCCAACTGCTTACTTAACAAAGCAATATACTTAAAGTAAGGGTAACAAAGAACATACAAACGGTAATACAAGCAGCCAGAAATATTAATGCACCAGAATACAATAACACAATATCATTATATAAGCACTGATCACTATTTTAAAAACTTAAATGGATAGATGGGTGTGCACATAATGGTCTAACCAGGAAATCAGCTATGTTACTAAACAATAAACAAGTACCACAGACTTATCTCACAACATGTCCATGCCAGCCAGCTCCACCCACGCGACTGGCGTTGCTGGAGCATGAACGGCATGGTGTCTACAAGTTACCAACTAAAACCCACATGAAACCTCTAGATACCCTGCTATCAGAGAGTAATACTTAAGAACATAATTATAACTAAACTTATATGCCTATAACACTGCTAAGGTGTAAATAAGTAATTAAAACACTGGTGAAATTACGCTGTAAACATCTCACACCTTGCAGCACTGTACATGTGTAGATTCTCTACCTCCTATTCTAGGATTGAAATAATTTGTTTTGACAAATTTGCACAATGCAGTGTGATGCTTTCCCCTTCTACATGTATTGCAGGTGTTCAGTGGGGTGTCACAGCTGTTAAGATTATGTGATTTGAGACACCTAGTACATTTGTGTAACTGTGAGTCGTCTGACTCGTGTGGCTCTATTAGGACAATTAGTACATTTGTTCAGAGAGTGGTTTTGATTGCAAAACAAACATGACCCCTATCCTACAGTTCGTTTAGAAGACACCTGTTTAGGTGAAACTGCAACTGCAGGTTGTGAAGATTTTGCTGCTTGCATTTGCTTGTTAATTATTCTCTTGCGAGTACTTGTTGTACTCTGGGGAGCAATTATTGGGCTCTTGCGAGCACTTGTAGGACTTTTGGGTCTCTTGGTAGCGCTTGTGGTGCTCTTAGGTCTTACTGATAAATCAGTGTTTGACCTGTTAGTATTACATTGATTATTAATACCCTTATTACCTAATGACAGTGTCACTTCAGGAGTTTCATGCAAGGAAATTGATGTGGGTACAGTTTCTGTGCATTAGAAGAATTATTAAATGCCTGGTTTGCTGATTCATTTATTATATTACGCAAACCTGCGAATATACCCTGCATTGACAGGACAATACCATTCTGGTATGTATATAATTAATTGACTATCTCACCAGACAATTTTCTCTGGATGATAATTTTAGTCATACACTCAGCAGTGGGGTGATCCACCTTTTTACTGGAGGAATTTAACAGTGACTCAAGCTGAAAACTAAACGCTTGTAAGGAGTCAACTGATTGTTCTGGTTGAAATAAATCTAGTAATTGGTGTACAAGGATTATAAGTCTTCTTATTGTCAGTACTTGCTGTAGGAGGTTGGTTTGAGTAATTATGACTTACTTGTGTTGCTTAAGGCTTCTTGCTTAGCCTCAACTTTAATTACAGCTTCAGCTCTATTTTCATTTCTGGTTCAGATTAACTGGCTGTTGCAGCTTCACTTGAAGTTTCATCTGCAGTTTCACTTATTTCTCTGGGTTCATGGGAGAGACTGGTTAATTCAGTAACCTCCTGTATTGAATTTACAGAACCAAGGATCTAATTTAATTAGGAGGATTCTCCTCATTTGGAGGTAGCTCATGTATTTCACCTGAGCTGAGTGCTTGCTTGGGTATAGGTGTACTATAAAAATGTTCTGCTCCAGCAAGAACATTTGCTGTTGAAAGCACTTTGTTATAGTGATCTAACTTGTCATGAATTGTATTTTCATAGTTGGCAAGGTCAGATTCTATCAGACTTAATTCGCCTGGGTCAGTATTATTGACAAGAAGTATGTGTCTATAAGACTCGATTATACTCTTGACAAAGTCATATTTTTGGCTAGCCACTTTTGTGGAAATTCTTAGCCTGGAAATGTTAACTGGGTTAGTTCTTAAACAGTTGTCACATTTATTGAGTAGTCTTGTTAAATGACTTTGAAGACCTTTCAAGGTTCTTCCAGTTTTTTCTGGACAAGCCATGCTGGCTGTGAGTTAGAACCTTATAGGGCTTATATAGCTACTTTGACAGCTATGGCACTTGCTCATACATGTAGAGCAGGTATAGTTATTGACAGCTTAATATTTTCTTAAATAGGCTGATTTTAATTTACCTCATTTTTAGGTTAGCTACCTATCTATATTAATTTTTAGTTTAGTTCATTTATTATGCACCCCATACCCATCTTGTGGGCGGCAGTGGAAAGGGTTACAGAGGCACATAATGGGCTCAGGGACTGAACCCCACAATTCATTTAGCTAAGCAAGTTACAATCTTGATGAGCTACTTACAAAATTCAATATAAGTCGTCACATCAACAATGGGTTCGAGATAGACCTCAAGTACAGGTTCTAAATTAAGCAACTGACATATGTGGAGAGCTAGTGTCAAAAATTATATGTTTGTCCTGCACACCGCCCCCCATCCAGTGGGCAGCGGTGGCTAGGTTACAATCACTTAGTTACTACCTACAGTTAGCAAACTGGGGATATTTGGCTAAATTTTCTGGTAGCAGATCATTTTGAATGAAATATTGACACGTCGCTTGAACATTGGTTATAGAATTGTCTCTAAATTCACGTATCTTTTCGCACTCCATCACATAGTGACGGAGGGTGTGCGAATAATTTTGTTGACACAGTTTACATTTGGTCAGGTCTACATCAGCAGATAATGAGAATTCCCAGAGATACTTGTAACCGAGTCTATGCCGAGCAGTAGTAACATCTAGAAGTCTGCTAATTTTATTGGATGATCCATAGATGTGTGGCTCCTCTTGCATGATAGTATGATGATAGATGGAATTACTGGTGTTAATTTCACTTTGCCTCAGATCTACAAGATCTTGTTGAAGTTCTCGGTGTACTGCTGCTCTCAGATTGCTCATTGACAATCCAAGGTTACACTCAACGGCTCCTTTAAAGGCAGATTCTTTGGCTAACTTATCAGCTCTATCATGCATTCGGAGCCCAACATGAGATGGAGACCAAATGAAATGGACTCTGTTACCATCCTTAATAATTTTGTTGTATTTGTGTCTAGCTTCGGACACGAGCATGTTACAGTTATGTCTTAAAGAGTTGAGAGCATTTAAGGATGATAAGGAGTCACTTACAATTAATGTATCAAGTTTTGAGACTTGTACACATTTCAGTGCAAGGATCAAGGCAAATAGTTCAGTTTGAAGGGCAGAGGCCCAGTTGTTTATACGGACTCCCCACTCAAAGTATAGGCCATCGCCCATTGTCAGGACAGCTGCACTTCCAGCTGCACCCGTGGTGCGGTGTAGGGAACCATCAGTGTATATAATTTGAGAGAGAGAATGCTCTGTGGACAGAGCATCAATATGGCTTAAGGCGTTGAGCTTTGCCTCAAGACGAAGCTTGGGCTGATCTCTAATTTGCTTCTTGGGTGGAAAGGGAGGGATTGAAACTGGAAAGGGTGTAACCTCCCACGGTGCAGGAAAGTGCCGTTGTTGTTTCTCTTGGTACAAATCATGAACCCAATACATTCTGAGTTGAGTTCCAGTTTTTGTTATCCATTTGGAACAATGCTGATCTTCAATAAAGAAATTCTGGAGGGCTTCTGTGCAAGGATTAGGATGAGTTAGCCTAAGCATTTTTATACCAATTTGACAGTTAATTTCAGTAACACGATCAACAACGCTCAGAATATTAAGTTCCTTTCTCATATTAAGTATCTTTGTGGTACGAGGGCACCCAAGGATTATCCTCAAGGCTTCGTTCTGCAATATTTCAAGCCCTCCAAGCTTTCTTTCAGGCATCAAAACAAGCAGAGGTGCAGCATAATCCACTAAAGATCTGATGTATGCAAAGTACATCATTTTGACAATTCTGACATTGGCACCATAGCCTGAGTGATAACCTGCAACAGCCTTGAGAGCTCGGAGCCTCTCTTTAAACTGACGACAGTCTGAATACAACAGGACCATACAGTGGCACCTCAAGGCCAAGGTATATGAATCTGTTTACATAGTCAAGCTGGGAGCCATCAGACAGTGGCATCTTGCGAACAGCTCCTCCCTGCCTGGGTGGGCGGCGATTTAGTATCTTTGTTTTCTCTGCTGAGATAATTAAACCTAGGTCCTGACAAGAGTGTTCTACGTGTTAGCATACCCAGTGGTGTGTATCATTATATCATCAGCATAGCTAATGATGTGGACGTTGGGTTTGCTTGGTATAGAGTTTAACAGCGTGTTTATTAAGATATTAAATAAGGTAGGACTGAGGACACCACCCTGCGGGGTACCTAGTTCAAAGTCTCTTGTTACACTCCTATGCCCCTGGCAAAATACAGATGACTTCCTGTTGGATAAGTAACCCCTGATCCAACAAAGAAGTCGACCACCAGTATTCATTCTTGCAAGCTCACTCAAGATAACATGTCTATTTGCAATATCAAAGGCAGACTTAAGATCTAGGAAGGTGGTATATGACTTTTCAGTGTGCAGGGTAAGAAAGGTGGTGATGCAATGATGCACACTCCTTCCATGCATGAAGCCATATATCTGAGGAGATAGTATGGTTCTCATTCTATGGAGGAGACGGTTTAGGACCATTCTCTCGAATGTTTTGCAAGTGCAGCTAATAAGGGAAATTGGGCGGAAAGCATTCTCTTGATTTGGCTTGGGAATTGGAATGATTATACTGTTGGTCCAAGAGTTAGGAAGCTCCCCAGTAACATAGCTCATATTATACAGCTCAAGCAGGGTACTAAAGGGTACTAAAGGGAGCAGACGCAATATGTCATAAGTGATACCATCTTCACCGGGGGATGTGGCTTTGCCTTTGTTTAGGGCCGCGAGTAATTCAAACTCAGTAAATGGCACGTTGCATTCATCTTCCTTGTGGAGCATGAAGTCAACGAGCCTTTCTCGATCTCCGTAACCAGCATTTAATCTGAACTGTGTGCCTGGGGGAAGATTATTGAAGCTAGAGGTGGTTGCCCAAGCATCGACTAACTCGTCTGCTCTGTGTAGAGGGTGAGGGTGTGACACTTGGCCGATCGTATCGCCTTTAATTCTTTTAATATCCTTCCATGCCTGGCTGAGGGGGGTGTGAGAGTTGAGACTGTTAACAAACGTTTCCCAGTTATCTTGCCTGAGCTCTGTCATGCGCTCCCTCGCCTTGGCTAGGGCTTTCTGAAAGAGCTTGAGCATTGCTGGTGTACGTGTTTCCCTATATGCAAGCCCAACTCGTCTGGCAGTGCGTTTCAAAGTACGCAGTTTGGGGTCATTGTAATAGGCATGGCGTTTATTACCTTTCATATCGTTCCGACTATTGGATGGTGCAGTGGGCCGACCTAAAGGGTCAGCAAACATCTGAAAAAAATGGAAGTGTTCGTTTGTTCAAAATCGCTAATCTCCGAAAGTTCTTCACCGATTGCTTTGAAATTTTCACACAATGTTCCATTTGCATCTGGCCAGGTTTTTATATACATATTATATAGATGTCACGTCTCTGACGGAATTTTTTTTTATGAAAAACTGTGTTTTTCATGTGAGAGAAATCTTCGAAACCTCTTTACGGATTGTTTTGAAATTTTGACACAAAGTTGCATTCGAACAGGCGCCTCTTTTTATTTATCTACTATATACATGCCTCACCTGTGACAGGAAAAACATTCTTTTTTGGAAAAACAGTGCAATCTGTTGGACGTAAAAGCAACACACACTGTAATCTCCAAAAGTTCTTCACCAATTGCTTTGAAATTTTGACACAACGTTGCATTCGAATAGACGCTTGTTTTTATAAACGTACTATATAGATGCCACCCATGTGAACAGGTAAAAACACGCGTTTTTTATAAACAGTGCCATCTGCTGCACATAATAGCAACATTCCCACTGTACTAAGTATGTCATGAATTCCATTTCAATGTTTCCGATTGCACTGATAAATTTTATTTGCATAGATTTCGATTTATTTTATTTTTTATTGTTTTATTTTGTGTGACATTGTGTTGGAATTAAGCTGTATTGTTGACATTACTGTTCATTTCGTTAGTATAAGTACAGATGCCACACCTGTGACTGGCAAAACTATGCTTTTCTTGAGAAGCAGTGCCATCTGTTGCATGTAAGAGCAACACACATGCTATATTATATATGTAACAATTGCATTTCAATGTTTCTGATTGCATTGATAACCTGAATTTTCATAAATTTTGACTTATTTTCATTTTGATTTAATTATTTTGAGTGAATTGTGTTTTAATTGAGCTCTGTTCTTTTCCATACTGTTCATTTCGTGAGTATAGTTTACTTTTTTAGTTTGTCATATTTTCATTTCATTTTTCAACTGTTTTTCTTATATTTCAGTGATGGGAACATCAGATCATTTGGGAAGGCATCGAACCAGGGAGTGGGGAATAGTGGGGATGATGAGGGGACGGAAGTGAGAGATGGTGGGGAGGACGAAGGGACAAGGTGTAACGGGGGGTGGGGGAAATAGCTCTATCTTGTCCATTATTCCACCCCCCCCCCCCAGTTAACTAACGAGGCCGGGGGAAACAGCTCTCTCTAGTCCGTTATCCTGTCCTCAGTTAGCTAACTATTCTAGAGCACTCCCAGAGTTCCTAAGGCAACCTCTCTCGTTCAACACCTTGTAACCTAGGTATTTGACTACCTAGGTGCTAAGACTACAAGGCGCCGTAATTTGACCAGCTACCCGAAACACTAGACAGAACTCTAGAATACATTTCTCTGCCACAACATATAAGAGAAAACGAAAGGAAAGAAATGAATAGTGAAGTAATTAGTGAGGGTTTGGGGTGAGAGAGGTAGAGAGGTGGGAGGGGCGAGGAGGGTCATTAGCTGAAAGTGAGAGTTTAGAGAGGGGTGGAGGGAGAGGTGTAGATAGGTAGAAGTAGAAGAGTAGATAGTAGAAGTAGAAGGAGAAATGCTGCCACCATCCATTCACGATCATTACATACAAGACAAGGAATGGAACTTGTCTGTATCACAAAATTCTCAAAAGATGTTATCAAGGTCATTATTAGTATGTCCCATCTTTCATGTACTCAGTAAAATCAGGGAACCCATAATCCCAGAGGCTTTCTCACCTCAACTCAACTCTAGGGGACACAAAGGCAATTTAAATAATAAATTCAATTATATTTCACATACTAAGTATCATAATTTAAGCAATGTTCAAGATCTATATATGTAAAATGAGTCATCCTCAAAGAATCTGAGAACACTACAACTGACTGCCCCTGATCATCACACAACACTTGTAAAACACGACCAAGTCACCTTAATGTTCAACTCACCAAGTGTCTGCCTATAGCTGGATAGAGGGGGGGGGGTCTATAGTTGAACAGAGACTGTCCCGCCCTGCCGGCCGACAGCCTCCCTGCTAGGGCCGTCTCCTCTGCTCTGCTGACTGCCGTTCTGTCTGTCTTGTTAATGCTCTCGAATCGATCGCTCTCCGAGTATATATTGGGGAACCTAGTAACTAACTCCACCCACAAGTAGATAGCCTCCGGCTCTCTACCAAGCCACTCCTTAAACGTCGGTATGTTTGAAGGCTACCAGGCTCCAATTGTAAAATTAGTAGAAGTAAGGTGAAATTCTCAATATATGCTCTCCGAGTATATATTAGGGAACCTAGTAACTAACTCCGCCCACAAGTAGATAGCCTCCGGCTCTCTACCAAGCCACTCCTTAAACGTCGTTATGTTTGAAGGCTACCAGGCTCCAATTATAAGATTAGTAGAAGTAAGGTGAAATTCGCATGATCTGACCTCAGGTCACTTGAGGTCATTAACTCTTAGAGGTGTGAAACTCCGGCCAACAACTTGGCGCCTTTTCAAATCCCTGTCTGTGACTCATGTACTCTATATATTTTAAATAAACTAAACCAAACACTTTACAGTGTTACATCTCCCCTTCTCCCCGAAAATAAAGTTTTTTGCAACACTGCTAAAGCGAGCTAGCTGTGTGCAACAACTTTATTAACGAAAAGAATACATCCTAGCTAAACAAATATACATCATCCTACTCTAAAAATGAAATATGTAGACAGACGTCCATTGTCTCTGGCTGGGCGACGTCACTGCTTGGTCTTGTATATAATCCTGTACCACATTTCTTCAACACAACTGCCTCTGTCGCTTCTCCGTCGTTTACGCACAACAACCCTTGGTCAACCAGAAAGCCGTTACTACTTGAACTGCGCACAGGACCGTGGAATTCGGTTGTCCCAGCTGATCTGTAATTGGCCCTACGTCAGTCACCATGAGAGACGTATATTGGGGTTTTTCACAGCTATGGGGACTACAAGTTTCGAGACCTTCATATAATAGTTGCCAACAGTAGAAATCCCATCCTACTCTTCTCCTCCCTGTTGCTCCAGCACGCCTCCTTCAGAGAGCCACTTCTGACAGCCACATCAAGTCCGCACGTCACAGGAAGAATCACTCAACAGAGCAACATGCTTGCAGGAGGGGCGGCCAGTTAAGGCAAACGATCCTGTCTTGCAATTACGCTCCATGCAATGATGCTGACACCAGCTAGGGACACTAGGCATCGTGTCTCACTCAGCTTGGTCTTATCTTCTCTCTTCTTTCTTCTCTCTTCTTTCTTCTCTCATCTTTCTTCTCTCTTCTTTCTTCTCTCTTCTTTCTTCCTCCTCCCATGGGTCTTTGACAAGCGACCTGGGGTCCATTGGGGTCCATCCTGGGTAGACCGATGTTGGTGGGACAGACTGGAGTCGTTGTTGTTCCTCTTTCATCTTTACTGGGTCGTCTGGGATCGTCTGCAGAACGACCTGGGGTCCACTGGGGGTCCGTCCGTCTTGGGGTCCACTGGGGGTCCGTCCGTCTTGGGGTCCACTGGGGGTCCGTCCGTCTTGGGGTCCACTGGGGGTCCGTCCGTCTTGGGGTCCACTGGGGGTCCGTCCGTCTTGGGGTCCACTGGGGGTCCGTCCGTCTTGGGGTCCACTGGGTAGACCCATGTTGACCGACCGAGAGGGCTGCATCTTGGGGTCCCCGGGGTGGTGGTGGTGGTGGTGGAACCATGACCTCCAGGCAGGTGGCTGGTCGTGGTGGTGGTGAGGAACGCCCCTGAGTGTGGTACACAGCAGCCGTCTCCCTCTTCTGTATGTGCGTATCTCCTCTCTTCTGGCTCCCACCTGTGAATGAACAGAAAGGCAACAATGCCCGTGTTCCCAAAATGTTGTGTGACCCTGTAGTTTGTATAGGGTTCACACAGTCTGATTATAACGCTCTCCTCCTGGCAACGGCTACACTCAAATTTTAATAATCCAATTAACTGTGAATGATATTGACTTGGTGGAACATAAAACAGTAACAGAGTAAAGTTAGAGAAGAGAGAATAAGGTCATCACTACTTTTAACTTGTCACAAAAAAAAATCAACACTAATAGACAAAATACTAGCCTAACTTAACTGTACCGTTCTTAATCTTAAGTACTTAATTATCCGTTACTCCCACCCTTAACCTACAGCCACCTATGTGACCCAGAGTGTTTCCCTAGCTTCTCCGCCGGTCAACAACTCAAAACTTTTGCCACCCCTGTGACCAGACTATCTAACGTCGAGCGTCCCCAACGTGAAGTCTACTGACATACTAAGCCTCCCCCTAGTATGCTGTACAATACCAGTACACCTCGGGTTATTGCGTTCAAATGGAGTAACAGTCGATCACAATAATCTGAGCAGAACCACCACTTAAAACTACTTAAGAACTAAACCTGTCACTCCCCAACTGACCTGGAGACCAGCGGTAGCTGGGTGTCTGTTACGAACCCGGATCCAGCGTCCTAGCCTGGAGCAGTGACAAACACGCCATCTGTGGGTCAGCTCCCGAAACCCCCGCCAAACGGACGACGACACCTAGTGAGGACAGCGTGTACTGGCCTCGAGGACCAGTTTCCAGTCTGGTTCAGCGCTCAACACCGCCGCTCCTGACCTCTGGTAAGGTGGTGCTCCGACGACAGCGCCATCTATGGACTGGATATGTCGGGCGTTTGTATCTGAGCCTGTGAGTGTGGTGTATTAGTGTCCCGGTTATTAATGACGTGTCTGCTTACAGAGCCAACCTGGGACCACTGTGTTGAAGGTGTAGTCAGTCTACCCGAGGCAGCCAGTCTCCATACAGTGAAGTTTGCTGCAGCTGTCGTGACGTCGTCCCCCCGGAAGAACACTGTGGTGTGTTAAGCCTGCCAGTGGAGTGGCAGTGGAAGGATTTACCCGGGACCGACGGTTGGAGACGATAATCCACTGGGGTATTGAGGACAGGAGGGTGATTGGTGATATCACACGAGACTCCTGTCTAGGGCGTACCCCTTATATCGTTCGTGGAGTGGCCGTACCAGCCTTGGTGGCTCAGTACCTGCCAGCAGACCTGCTGGACGTGTGGTTGACGGCCTCCACGACGGTGCCCCCAGTGGACCTGTGTTGTGGCTGACCTGTGGCCAGGGTAGGCTCGGCGTTCTCAGAGGACACGTCTTGAGGCCACGAAGAAAGCACCGCGGACTCAGCACCTAGCTTCGAGGATCCATAGTCTCCAGCAGAAGACTACAGTGTTGATCCCCTTTGTAAAGTGTTAATACCCCTCCCCCTTGTGTACGTTTTACTTTTATATATTTAAATGGTGATGGTTATATTATATTAAGTTCTTACCTTTCTTTCCCTACTCCCTTTAAGTTACTTGCGTCACGGATCGCATCCCTTGATAGCCTCTACTGGCTTGGGGCCGGATATATATCTTCCTCTAACTACATCAGAGTAAGAACCCCGTTGCGTCCCGAGAGGGCCGTAACAGTGTCCCCCTGGGACATGTGAGGTCACCTGTCGCACTCAGCTGAGCTCTACTACCACCAACCGCTAAGTCCCCAAATCACCAAATCTTATCACTAACATAAATCACTACACACGCAAGTTCTGGTGAACATTCCCTGAACTTCACAAAACTCACAAAATCACTAAACCACAACGCCAGAGAATCACTATCTCCTAACCTGAAAACTCGCTAAATCGCGAATATTAAACACCTGTCAAGATCTCCCTGATAGCGCCTGAGCGGCAAAAGACACGTGGGACTGAACAATGTTAAATGAACACTAGCCTACCATAAACATTGTTCAACACCGCTGCCAACATTGTAACGGGGGGTGGGGGGAAATAGCTCTATCTTGTCCATTATTCCACCTCCCAGTTAACTAACGAGGCCGGGGGAAACAGCTCTCTCTAGTCCGTTATCCCGTCCCCAGTTAGCTAACTATTCTAGAGCCCCTCCAGAGTTCCTAAGGCAACCTCTCTCGTTCAACACCTTGTAACCTAGATATTTGACTACCTAGGTGCTAAGACTACAAGGCGCCGTCACTTGACCAGCTACCCGAAACTCTAGAGAGAAATCTAGAATACATTTCACTGCCACAAACGTATAAGAGAAAACGAAAGGAAAGAAATGAATAGTGAAGTAATTAGTGAGGGTATGGGGTGAGAGGTAGGGAGGTGGGAAGAGCGAGGAGTGTCATTAGTTGAAAGTGAGAGTTTAGAGAGGGGTGGAGGGAGAGGTGTAGATAGGTAGAAGTAGAAAAGTAGATAGTAGAAGTAGAAGAGTAGATAGTAGAAGACGAAATGCTGCCACCATCCATTCTAGACCATTACATACAAGACAAGGAATGGAACTTGTCTGTATTACAATATTCACAAAAGATGTTATCAAGGTCATTATTAGTATGTCCCATCTTTATCATGTACTCAGTAAAATCATGGAACCAATAATCCCAGAGGCTTTCTCACCTCAACTCAACTCTAGGGGACACAAAGGCAATTTAAATAATAAATTCAATTATATTTCACATACTAAGTATCATAATTTAAGCAATGTTCAAGATCTATATATGTAAAGTAAGTCATCCTCCAAGAATCTGAGAACACTACAACTGACTGCCCCTGATCATCACACAACACTTGTAAAACACTACCAAGTCACCTTAATGTTCAACTCACCAAGTGTCTGCCTATAGCTGGATAGAGGTGGGGGAGGGTCTATAGTTGAACAGAGACTGTCCCGCCCTGCCGGCCGACAGCCTCCCTGCTAGGGCCGTCTCCTCTGCTCTGCTGACTGCCGTTCTGTCTGTCTTGTTAATGCTCTCGAATCGATCGCTCTCCGAGTATATATTGGGGAACCTAGTAACTAACTCCGCCCACAAGTAGATAGCCTCCGGCTCTCTACCAAGCCACTCCTTAAACGTCGGTATGTTTGAAGGCTACCAGGCTCCAATTATAAGATTAGTAGAAGTAAGGTGAAATTCGCTTGATCTGACCTCAGGTCACTTGAGGTCATTAACTCTTAGAGGTGTGAAACTCCGGCCAACAACTTGGCGCCTTTTCAAATCCCTGTCTGTGACTCATGTACTCTATATATTTTAAATAAACTAAACCAAACACTTTACAGTGTTACAAAGGGAAGGGGTAATAGTGGGGAAGGACGAGGGGACGGGGGAGTTTGGGATGGTGGGGACATAGAGATGGGGATATGGAGAATGGTGGGAGGACAAAGGGACAGGGAAGTAGGGAACGGTGGGGAGAATGAGGGGACGGTGGAGTTGGGAATAGTTGGATGGCCGAGAACACGGGTGAGGAGAGAATGGTTGGGGGGACAAGGAAGGTTGGTGTGGCTCAGCAACGCACAAGCGTTGCTGAGCCATAGCAACGCATGGCCGGGTACTGCTAGTCTAATAATAAGCAACTAAAATTTGAGTAGTACTTTGGTGTCTCTACAGGATTTCCATGGCTTAGCTCCTCAAAATCAGTTTTGGATGGGTAGTGACACTTCAATAACACTCAAAGATGAATATAGAAATATGTAATGAAATATAATTACACAATAAATAATTTATAAATCCCATCCTAATTAGGGACAGCACTACACAAATAATAATTCACCAGCACTGTCTAACAGTACTAGTTAGGTAATAATTCTACCTATTAATGCTGGTAATGGTGTAAACTGAATTTTTACAAATCTGAATTTGGGTTGGCAGAACTACAATAAATGTGTTACAATAATGTGTAAAAAAGTGCTATGTTTTTGGATTTTATATAATATATACACTTGTAGAAAATACGTGTATAAGAAATTTAATGAACCAAAGATTATTAATTGTGTATGGCAAGTATTCTACTGCCGTAAATAGTTTTTAACACCTGACTGTACTTCCTAATTGAGGAATATAATGTTATCAGGGTTAGTAATGGTTAATTAATATATGGGATCAGTAACTTGGGTTAGTATACTGGACCCTGAAATGTTAATGAATTTCATTGACTTGGGTGAATCATTAATTATAGATTGAATTTGGTTTCGGCTATGATATGGACAGTCTGCTGACAGTTTTAAATTAAATATTTGTATAGGGTAATAATGGTAACACATAATTGGTGTTAGTAAATAATTAATTATAATTTCTCCAGTCCCAAGTGAACAAATTTTGTTGGCTCTGAGGATCGGTATGGATTTTAATATTAGTTGTAATTGAACCAGTTCGTTAAGGACCAACTTTTTTGTGTCGGGAAAACTTGATTCATGTAATTCATTTAAATTGATGCTAATTTTCGATAGCTATGTAGGACCACCACTTTTTGAGAAAAAGTGGAAAACAGGGTAGAGCAAGTGGTTTGATATTTTACTCCAGGAACTAGAGTCCTATGGATGTTCTTAATTAATATTGCATTGATTATTAAGGGGGCATATCGAAAAATATCGTTATAAATTAAAATTGTTCAATTTGCTTATAAATTTTTTTATGAAATGGTTATAGAAAGGGCTGCAACTGGTCCAAGTTTCACCATCACACCCTAAACAGAAAAGGAGAAAAAAAATACACAACGTATTATGCTACGAATGTTCAACATTCTCAAATAATCTCAGGGAACACATGTGTCAACTAAAATGTCTACTATGTGCTGTAGAAGCACAAACTCTTGTAATAATTGTAATATGTATGTTCAATATATTTAATTTTTTTTTTTTTTTTTTTTTTTGACAATTTTTTTTTCTCGTTTGTTATCAAGGGATTTGCATGAAACTTGCACACCGTGCTCAATGGATGCCTATCTGCAAGGGTGCCAATTATGAACGAAATCTGTCGAAGTCAAGCTCAGCTACAGGTGGCCGAACTTGGATCTTTATTTTACTCTGGAAAGTAATTTACACCTTCAAATTACTTCAGAGCTTTCATTTATTAATCAATTTACATGCAAATTACACCTTATATGTAGCGTTTGTGCTTCTACAGACTCTAGTAGACATTTTAGTCCAAAGTCTATTTGTTGATTTTATAAAAATTTATAAATATCATATATTGCATATTTTTTTAGTAGGGTAACTTTGAAAAATTATATTATTGCACTAAACACTTTTTTGATAAAACTGATCACTAGAATCCTTTATTATTTGCTTACTTTAATATCTGAGTGTTATAGAAATGATTTTAGTTGACACATGTGTTCCCTGAAACTATTTGAAAATTCGTTGCATAATTCGTTGTTTATTTTGTTTCTCCTTTTCTCTTTAGGGTGTGATGATGAAACTTGGACCAGCTGCAGCCCTTTCTATAACCATTTCATAAAAACATTTATAAGCAAATTGAACCACTTTTAATTTTACATCGATATGCCCCCTTTTTTAAAGGGACTGTATTATGAGTCAAATCCTCTCATCTAAAATGGGGGGTTAATACTAGAAGTCAAAGTACTTCTAGTACACTTAATCAAGGCTGGTTCTTCCTCGAAAGTGGTTAGTAAGATTTACTTAAATATATATTAAAATTACATAAATATTCAATAAATTGATTAATGACAAGATCATATAGCAATAAATATTAGACAAGAAAATTATTCCTATCTAAGAGTTCGTGAGGCTATAAGAAATATTAAATTCCTAGCTTATGTAGATGAAATATAAACTCGAGATATTAAATCTCAACATTTTATGAGGAGTTAATTAGTAAATTAATAAAGGTTCAGCTGCTTAGCTGTAACAGTGAACGGTAGTGTGATTGTAAGACAGCGTCATCTAGAATCTGCTGGAACGCGTGACCCGCTAGCGTGGCGTGGGAATTTGTCTCACCTCAGGCTGCTTCAACACACCTGCAAACCCAATATGGTGTAAACAAAATTTACACAAAGTTGATTATGTCATTATGGGACAATAAAAGGGTAAATTAGGTTCACTGTGGACATAATTGTGTTTCGAGGAGGGAGCGCAGTATAACGACAAACTAAGGATAAAGTTTACACATTATGAGCTCAAAACAATGAAACAAACCACTTAACATTATTGTTGTTCTCTGATGCAATCCTTAGGATCACGGTAGGAGTAATTGTGCACTCCAATGCCTATTAATAGCAAAGGCCTTTCACGTAGCTTGTGAAAACGTCTCCTTGCTCTCAAGCGGTGTCAGCGAGTAAGCCTCCTCTCCCTCAACCCGTCTCGCCAGTACATACGTGCTCATATTTCAGTAGAAATGGAAAATTCTTTCCCTTATGAATATTCTACTTAATGAATTAATGAGACTAGGGTTGCAATTATAGGGAGTTCTATATTATTTAAATTCTCATCAAACAGTAATTAATATGAAGAGTGTTTTTATTAAACGAGAAATGGAGAGAAATTTCTGCTTCCTCCATGTTAATTTAAGATAACATATACTGTTATGTAGTAATCCTTTAGCTGATAACACATTATTAGATCACTAGTTGTTATATTGTCAGTTATTAATTCTTGAAAAGAATACTGACAAAAGCGAGAATATTATTCAGTTCTCTGGCATGTTGATAGTATTTATACCTCTGCTAGAAATTTTCTGACGCAATACCGCCATTCAAAGTAGGAAGAATTTGGCAAATTACGCACAGATAGCAAAATATTAATTTCTGTTAGTTCTACAAATTGGTTGAGTTAGTAATCACTACAAATACAATGATGATGTATTATAATACAAGAAATGATGTATTTATGTTGGAAAATTTCCAACAGTGGTAGTGACAGTAAGACAAGCGTGGTTGTAGTCGAAGTGGAGGGGAGACAGGTGTGGTGGTAGTGAGGGTGAGCCAAGTGTGGTGGTGGTGGAAGGGACGGGGTGGGAGACAAGTGTGGTCGTGGGTGGTGATAGTAGCGGTGAGATAAGTTTGGAGGTGGTGGTAGTAACGGTGAGACAAGTGTGGTGGTGGTGGTAGTGACGGTGAGACAAGTGTGGTGGTGGTGGTAGTAACGGTGAGACAAGTGTGGTGGTGGTGGTAATAACGGTGAGAAAAGTGTGGTGGTGGTGGTAGTGACGGTGAGACAAGTGAGATGGTGGGTGGTAGTAGTGATAGGGAGATAAGTGTGGTGGTGGATGATGGTAGTGCCATTGAGACAAGTGTGGTGGAGGTGGTAGTGATAGTGAGACAAGTGTGGTGGGGGTGGTGACGGAGAGACAAGTGTGGGGGTGGTGACGGTGGGACAGGTGTAGTTGTGGTGGTGGAAGAGGAGAGACAAGTGTTGTTTTGGGTGGTGGTAGTGATGGTGAGACAAGTGTGATGGTGGAGAGACAAGTGTTGTGGTGGGCTGGGGTAGTGATGTTGAGACAAGTGTTGTGGTGGGCTGGGGTAGTGATGGTGAGACAAGTGTGGTGGTGGTGGTAGTGACCAAGACAAGTGTGGTGGTGGGTGTAGTGACGATGAGTTATATGTTGTACCTAGTAGCCAGAACGTCGTACTCGGCCTACTATGCAAGGCCCGATTTGACTAATAAGCCAACTTTTCCTGAATTAATATATTTTCTCTAATTTTTTTCTTATCAAATGATAAAGCTACCCATTTCATTGTGTATGAGGTCAATTTTTTTTTATTGGAGTTAAAATTAACGTAGATATATGACCGAACATAACCAACCCAACCTAACCTATCTTTATAGGTTAGCTTAGGTTAGGTTGGGTTACGTAGGTTAGGTAGTCGAAAAACAATTAATTCATGAAAACTTGGCTTATTAGGCAAATCTGGCCTTGCATAGTAGGCAGAGAAGTCCGTTCTGGCTACTAGGTACGACATATATATATATATATATATATATATATATATATATATATATATATATATATATATATATATATATATATATATATATATATATATATATATATATATATATATATATATATATATATATATATATATGAATGAAAACTCACACCCCAGAAGTGACTCGAACCCATACTCCCAGGAGCAACGCAACTGGTAACTACAGGGCGCCTTAATCTACTTGACTATCACGGCCGTCAAAAGGAAGTGATAGCCGAGGCTATTTGAGCCACTTCCCCGACGGCAACTCGGATGGTAATCTTGGGCATAGCATTTCACCAAATCACCTCATTCTTTGGGGCACACGTGAGGAACACAAATGCGAACAAGCCTGAATGGTCCCCAGGACTATATGCGAATGAAAACTTACACCCCAGAAGTGACTCGAACCCATACTTCCAGAAGTATGGTTTTGACGGCTGTGATGGTCAAGTGGATTAAGGCGCCCTGTAGTTAACAGTTGCGTTGCTCCTGGGAGTATGGGTTCGAGTCACTTCTGTGGTGTGAGTTTTCATTCGCATATAGTCCTGGGGACCATTCAGGCTTGTTCGCATTTGTGTTCCTCACGTGTGCCCCAAAGAATGAGGTGATTTGGTGAAATGCTATGCCCAAGATTACCATCCGAGTTGCCGTCGGGGAAGTGGCTCAAATAGCCTCGGCTATCACTTCCTTTTGACGGCCGTGATGGTCAAGTGGATTAAGGCGCCCTGTTGTTACCAGTTGCGTTGCTCCTGGGAGTATGGGTTCGAGTCACTTCTGGGGTGTGAGTTTTCATTCGCATATAGTCCTGGGGACCATTCAGGCTTGTTCGCATTTGTGTTCCTCACGTGTGCCCCAAAGAATGAGGTGATTTGGTGAAATGCTATGCCCAAGATTACCATCTGAGTTGCCGTCACGGAAGTGGCTCAAATAGCCTCTGCTATCACTTCCTTTTGGCGGCCGTGATGGTCAAGTGGATTAAGGCGCCCTGTAGTTACCAGTTGCGTTGCTCCTGGGAGTATGGGTTCGAGTCACTTCTGGGGTGTGAGTTTTCATTCGCATATAGTCCTGGGGACCATTCAGGCTTGTTCGCATTTGTGTTCCTCACGTGTGCCCCAAAGAATGAGGTGATTTGGTGAAATGCTATGCCCAAGATTACCATCTGAGTTGCCGTCACGGAAGTGGCTCAAATAGCCTCTGCTATCACTTCCTTTTGACGGCCGTGATGGTCAAGTGGATTAAGGCGCCCTGTAGTTACCAGTTGCGTTGCTCCTGGGAGTATGGGTTCGAGTCACTTCTGGGGTGTGAGTTTTCATTCGCATATAGTCCTGGTTACCATTCAGGCTTGTTCGCATTTGTGTTCCTCACGTGTGCCCCAAAGAATGAGGTGATTTGGTGAAATGCTATGCCCAAGATTACCATCCGAGTTGCCGTCGGGGAAGTGGCTCAAATAGCCTCGGCTATCACTTCCTTTTGACGGCCGTGATGGTCAAGTGGATTAAGGCGCCCTGTAGTTACCAGTTGCGTTGCTCCTGGGAATATGGGTTCGAGTCACTTCTGGGGTGTGAGTTTTCATTCGCATATAGTCCTGGGACCATTCAGGCTTGTTCGCATTTGTGTTCCTCACGTGTGCCCCAAAGAATGAGGTGATTTGGTGAAATGCTATGCCCAAGATTCCCATCCGAGTTGCCGTCGGGGAAGTGGCTCAAATAGCCTCGGCTATCACTTCCTTTTGACGGCCGTGATGGTCAAGTGGATTAAGGCGCCCTGTAGTTAACAGTTGCGTTGCTCCTGGGAGTATGGGTTCGAGTCACTTCTGTGGTGTGAGTTTTCATTCGCATATAGTCCTGGGGACCATTCAGGCTTGTTCGCATTTGTGTTCCTCACGTGTGCCCCAAAGAATGAGGTGATTTGGTGAAATGCTATGCCCAAGATTACCATCCGAGTTGCCGTCGGGGAAGTGGCTCAAATAGCCTCGGCTATCACTTCCTTTTGACGGCCGTGATGGTCAAGTGGATTAAGGCGCCCTGTTGTTACCAGTTGCGTTGCTCCTGGGAGTATGGGTTCGAGTCACTTCTGGGGTGTGAGTTTTCATTCGCATATAGTCCTGGGGACCATTCAGGCTTGTTCGCATTTGTGTTCCTCACGTGTGCCCCAAAGAATGAGGTGATTTGGTGAAATGCTATGCCCAAGATTACCATCTGAGTTGCCGTCACGGAAGTGGCTCAAATAGCCTCTGCTATCACTTCCTTTTGGCGGCCGTGATGGTCAAGTGGATTAAGGCGCCCTGTAGTTACCAGTTGCGTTGCTCCTGGGAGTATGGGTTCGAGTCACTTCTGGGGTGTGAGTTTTCATTCGCATATAGTCCTGGGGACCATTCAGGCTTGTTCGCATTTGTGTTCCTCACGTGTGCCCCAAAGAATGAGGTGATTTGGTGAAATGCTATGCCCAAGATTACCATCTGAGTTGCCGTCACGGAAGTGGCTCAAATAGCCTCTGCTATCACTTCCTTTTGACGGCCGTGATGGTCAAGTGGATTAAGGCGCCCTGTAGTTACCAGTTGCGTTGCTCCTGGGAGTATGGGTTCGAGTCACTTCTGGGGTGTGAGTTTTCATTCGCATATAGTCCTGGTTACCATTCAGGCTTGTTCGCATTTGTGTTCCTCACGTGTGCCCCAAAGAATGAGGTGATTTGGTGAAATGCTATGCCCAAGATTACCATCCGAGTTGCCGTCGGGGAAGTGGCTCAAATAGCCTCGGCTATCACTTCCTTTTGACGGCCGTGATGGTCAAGTGGATTAAGGCGCCCTGTAGTTACCAGTTGCGTTGCTCCTGGGAGTATGGGTTCGAGTCACTTCTGGGGTGTGAGTTTTCATTCGCATATAGTCCTGGGACCATTCAGGCTTGTTCGCATTTGTGTTCCTCACGTGTGCCCCAAAGAATGAGGTGATTTGGTGAAATGCTATGCCCAAGATTCCCATCCGAGTAGCCGTCGGGGAAGTGGCTCAAATAGCCTCGGCTATCACTTCCTTTTGACGGCCGTGATGGTCAAGTGGATTAAGGCGCCCTGTAGTTACCAGTTGCGTTGCTCCTGGGAGTATGGGTTCGAGTCACTTCGGGGGTGTGAGTTTTCATTCGCATATAGTCCTGGGGACCATTCAGGCTTGTTCGCATATATATATATATATACATATATATTGGTGTATACTGGCAGCAGGTTTTCTTTCAAACATGTTTCATTGAATATGACCGCATATTCTGTATTTATTATTTTCTGGTTTAGGGCTTCTATCCCTCTAACTATTTTCTTAGCATCAGGGCTTAATTGGAATAGGAGTTCTCCAAAACTCATTTTCGTACTTTTAAGGTGAAGAAAAGAAGTGATTTACTATAGAGTGTATTCCACTTATTTCTATAATTTGCACGACGTTTCGAACCTCCATGGTTCATTCTCAAGTGAACAGATCTTACAATACTAGTTGATTTTATACCCGCATTAGGTCAGGTGATAATACAATGAAGGTGAAAAACATGGGGGGATACATAAGGGATAAACATAGGGGCTGCAGAAGGCGTATTGGCCCATACGAGGCATCTCCTATCTAAACACAAAGATTAATCCAGTGTAATTGGCCTGTTATGTGGACATTGTCTTCTGTGTTGGCACCGATATGTTCTTGTCTTGTCCTTACTCTCATGGTGGGTAGAGTAAATAGTTCCGTGATTTGGGTGTTCATGGTAGGTCGCTCTATTCTTATGTGAATTGCCTCAAGAATTTGTAATCTTCTTGAATCTTGGGTTTTGTCTATTATGAAAGTATTCTTGTTCAACATTTCTCTTGTTAGAGTAATGTCATGGGCTTGTCTCATGTGATTCCTAGGGGCACCAGAATGAAGATGGCATGTCAAACGCCTCGTCAGCTTGGTCGACGTCATACCTATGTACTTACATTGAAGGTTACATCCTTCGTGGGGGCAAGTGTACATGTATACAACGCTTGACTGCTGTAGAGGGTTCTCCGTCGGCTTCGGGCTGTTTTTGATAAGGAGTTCGGAAGTCTTCTTGGTTTTATATATACATATATATATATATACATATATATATATATATATATATATATATATATATATATATATATATATATATATATATATATATATATATATATATATATATATATATATATATATATATATATATATATAATAATAAATATGACCGAAAAAGTAAGATTAATAATTCTAACACGAATTTTCTCAATATTTCTTATGTTTCTTTTTCACTGTCGATGGTAATTGAAAAATCTATTCTCCAAAATTCATTTTTTTTTCTAGTCTGACACAACACTTGAACGCGTTTCGTAATAACTTATTACATTTTCAAAGACTTTAGTTTACACACACACAACTATAACCTGCAAACACTAAACAGAGTTCTACTATGCTATCATTTCAACAGCTTTCATCTTATATACCCGAATTTGGATGAGGTGATATGTTACAACAGTTTTGGATGAGGTGAACAAAACTATCAACACAAGATTGAGCAAACAAACACATGATTTTTCCATTACCGTCGACAGTGAAAAGAAACATAAGAAATATTGGGAAAATTCGTGTTAGAATTATTAATTTTACTTTTTCGGTTATATTTAATAATATATGTTTACAAGAAAGACTGCTACCAATATATATATATATATATATATATATATATATATATATATATATATATATATATATATAACTGAAAACTCACACCCCAGAAGTGACTCGAACCCATACTCCCACAACTGGTATGTACAGGGACGCCTTAATCCGCTTGACCATCACGACCGGACAATAAGGAAGTGATAGCCGAGGCTATTTGAACCACTTCCCCGCCGGCACTCGGATGGTAATCTTGGGCATAGCATTTTATCAAATCACCTCATTCTTTTGGGGCACACGTGAGGAACACAAATGCAAACAAGCCTGAATGGTCCCCAGGACTATATACAACTGAAAACTCACACCCCAGAAGTGACTCGAACCCATACTCCCACAACTGGTATGTACAGGGACGCCTTAATCCGCTTGACCATCACGACCGGACAATAAGGAAGTGATAGCCGAGGCTATTTGAACCACTTCCCCGCCGGCACTCGGATGGTAATCTTGGGCATAGCATTTTATCAAATCACCTCATTCTTTTGGGGCACACGTGAGGAACACAAATGCAAACAAGCCTGAATGGTCCCCAGGACTATATACAACTGAAAACTCACACCCCAGAAGTGACTCGAACCCATACTCCCACAACTGGTATGTACAGGGACGCCTTAATCCGCTTGACCATCACGACCGGACAATAAGGAAGTGATAGCCGAGGCTATTTGAACCACTTCCCCGCCGGCACTCGGATGGTAATCTTGGGCATAGCATTTTATCAAATCACCTCATTCTTTTGGGGCACACGTGAGGAACACAAATGCAAACAAGCCTGAATGGTCCCCAGGACTATATACAACTGAAAACTCACACCCCAGAAGTGACTCGAACCCATACTCCCACAACTGGTATGTACAGGGACGCCTTAATCCGCTTGACCATCACGACCGGACAATAAGGAAGTGATAGCCGAGGCTATTTGAACCACTTCCCCGCCGGCACTCGGATGGTAATCTTGGGCATAGCATTTTATCAAATCACCTCATTCTTTTGGGGCACACGTGAGGAACACAAATGCAAACAAGCCTGAATGGTCCCCAGGACTATATACAACTGAAAACTCACACCCCAGAAGTGACTCGAACCCATACTCCCACAACTGGTATGTACAGGGACGCCTTAATCCGCTTGACCATCACGACCGGACAATAAGGAAGTGATAGCCGAGGCTATTTGAACCACTTCCCCGCCGGCACTCGGATGGTAATCTTGGGCATAGCATTTTATCAAATCACCTCATTCTTTTGGGGCACACGTGAGGAACACAAATGCAAACAAGCCTGAATGGTCCCCAGGACTATATACAACTGAAAACTCACACCCCAGAAGTGACTCGAACCCATACTCCCACAACTGGTATGTACAGGGACGCCTTAATCCGCTTGACCATCACGACCGGACAATAAGGAAGTGATAGCCGAGGCTATTTGAACCACTTCCCCGCCGGCACTCGGATGGTAATCTTGGGCATAGCATTTTATCAAATCACCTCATTCTTTTGGGGCACACGTGAGGAACACAAATGCAAACAAGCCTGAATGGTCCCCAGGACTATATACAACTGAAAACTCACACCCCAGAAGTGACTCGAACCCATACTCCCACAACTGGTATGTACAGGGACGCCTTAATCCGCTTGACCATCACGACCGGACAATAAGGAAGTGATAGCCGAGGCTATTTGAACCACTTCCCCGCCGGCACTCGGATGGTAATCTTGGGCATAGCATTTTATCAAATCACCTCATTCTTTTGGGGCACACGTGAGGAACACAAATGCAAACAAGCCTGAATGGTCCCCAGGACTATATACAACTGAAAACTCACACCCCAGAAGTGACTCGAACCCATACTCCCACAACTGGTATGTACAGGGACGCCTTAATCCGCTTGACCATCACGACCGGACAATAAGGAAGTGATAGCCGAGGCTATTTGAACCACTTCCCCGCCGGCACTCGGATGGTAATCTTGGGCATAGCATTTTATCAAATCACCTCATTCTTTTGGGGCACACGTGAGGAACACAAATGCAAACAAGCCTGAATGGTCCCCAGGACTATATACAACTGAAAACTCACACCCCAGAAGTGACTCGAACCCATACTCCCACAACTGGTATGTACAGGGACGCCTTAATCCCTGGTGGTGTGAGTTTTCAGTTGTATATAGTCCTGGGGACCATTCAGGCTTGTTTGCATTTGTGTTCCTCACGTGTGCCCCAAAAGAATGAGGTGATTTGATAAAATGCTATGCCCAAGATTACCATCCGAGTGCCGGCGGGGAAGTGGTTCAAATAGCCTCGGCTATCACTTCCTTATTGTCCGGTCGTGATGGTCAAGCGGATTAAGGCGTCCCTGTACATACCAGTTGTGGGAGTATGGGTTCGAGTCACTTCTGGGGTGTGAGTTTTCAGTTGTATATAGTCCTGGGGACCATTCAGGCTTGTTTGCATTTGTGTTCCTCACGTGTGCCCCAAAAGAATGAGGTGATTTGATAAAATGCTATGCCCAAGATTACCATCCGAGTGCCGGCGGGGAAGTGGTTCAAATAGCCTCGGCTATCACTTCCTTATTGTCCGGTCGTGATGGTCAAGCGGATTAAGGCGTCCCTGTACATACCAGTTGTGGGAGTATGGGTTCGAGTCACTTCTGGGGTGTGAGTTTTCAGTTGTATATAGTCCTGGGGACCATTCAGGCTTGTTTGCATTTGTGTTCCTCACGTGTGCCCCAAAAGAATGAGGTGATTTG
>NC_091156.1:47000008-47070008 GCF_040958095.1 Procambarus clarkii
CTCTCTCTCTCTCTCTCTCTCTCTCTCTCTCTCTCTCTCTCTCTCTCTCTCTCACACACACACACACACTCATAGGGAAATCATGGAAGGGAGACGAACTCTGACTGCCAAACGCAGGAAATTCACAACTGGAACAAACACAGAGGATGGGATGGAACAGGAAGCCTGGATGAAGGAAGTACTCCAGCAAATGCAGAATGAATTCAGTGAAGGACTGAGGGTAATGAGGGAGACAGTAGCCAACCTGCAAGATGATTTAAGGGCAGCAAAGGAGGAGATAAGATACCTAAAGGAGACTCTTCCACAATACCAGGCACAAACCGTACCCCAGGGAGATGGGAATGCTACTGTGGAGGGGACCACCACAACCCAGATCTCATTTGCTGAAATGCTTAAAAAGAGCCCTGAAGCTAGGTCTGCGGTTAAGGAAGTTGCCATGGAAGTGGCTTCCTCTCAGGAAGCAGCTAGATGTACTAGCCGGCTGATAGAGAGAAATAGAGCAGTAGTAGTAGCAGGCATTGAAGAACAAACAGGGACCAGACCAAAGGAGCGGAGAGACAAGGACAAAAACATGATTAAAGAGATCCTTAAAGAGGTAAGGATGGAGGGAGCTGAGCGAAATGTTGAAAAGGTTTTCAGGCTTGGAAAGTACAACAAGGACAGAGACCGAATGATAAAGGTGGTTTTCATGAGCGAAATCGCGAAAGAGGAACTGCTAGCAAGGAAGTGTTGTCTAAAAGGTGTAGAGAAGTTCAAGAAAATATTCCTGCAGAGGGATATGACAAGGGAAGAGAGAATACGGACAGCAGACGCGAGGAAGGAGCGCAGGGAGAGAGAAGGAAATCAGAGTACCACAACCCAGAACCCTACAATCCCAGAGGGAAGTGGAGAACCCTCCTCAAACAGTGCAACAGCCACAGGGATTGGGGCACCACCCCCAAATTCTACCCAACAGACACCCAACCTGCCCCATCCCCTGTCAGCCCCCCACTAAGTACCCACCTAGGGCACCCTCCCCCCACCCACCCCCCTCCCCCACTCACCCCCCTTCTCCCCCTCACCCCTCTCCCCAGGACCTCCCTTCTCCCCCATCCCCCATGCCCTCCCTTCTCCCACATGCCTTCCCGTCTCTCCCACCCCCATGCCCTCCCTTCTCCCCCTCCCCCCTAAGCCCCCCACTCTCCCCCACCCCACCTAAGTCTTCCCCTCTCCCCCACTCCCCTAAACCCTCCCCTCTTCCTCACCCACCTCAGCCCTCCCTTTTCCCCCACGCCCCCCAAGCCCTCCACCCTTTTCTCTCCCCCCAAGCCCCCCCATCTCCCCTATCCCCCACAGCCTCTCCTCCCCCCATGCTTCCCCAACCCTCCCTCTCTTACCCACCCCCTGTACCCTCCCCCTCTTATCCACCCCCTGTACCCTCCCCCTCTTATCCACCCCCTGTACCCTCCCCCTCTTATCCACCCCCTGTACCCTCCCCCTCTCCCCCACCACCCCAAGCCCTCCCTCCTCCACCAATCCCCCCGTGCCAGGTCCCCCCAGCTCCCACTCACCCCAGATCCCAAAGGTCCCCCCCAGAAAAGAAGCAGAAGAGAGTCAGTTTCAGGGTGATGTACTCAAACATAGATGGGATCACAAGCAAGACAAGTGAACTAAGGGAAAGAGCACAAGAAGTTAACCCAGATGTAATCGGACTCACTGAAACAAAACTCTCTGGAATCATAACGAATGCCGTGTTTCCCCAGGAGTATACAGTAATAAGGAAAGAGAGGGAAGGTAGAGGAGGAGGCGGAGTGGCCCTACTCATGAGAAGGGAATGGAGTTTTAAGGAGATGGCCATCCCGGGCTGTGAGGAGTTCAGAGACTACATAGCAGGCACCATAACAATGGGAGGACCAAGAATAGTAGTAGCAGTAATATACAACCCTCCACCAAATGACAGGAGACCCAGTCAAGAGTATGAAAACAACAACAAGGCAGTTAACACTATAATTGAGAGGGCAGCCTCTGCTGCCTGTAGAAATAGATCCCACCTGCTCATCATGGGCGACTTCAATCACGGAAAGATTGACTGGGAGAACAAGGAACCGCATGGAGGCGAGGATACGTGGAGAGCCAAACTATTGGAGGTGGTGACAAGCAACTTTTTAACGCAGCATGTCGGAGAACCCACAAGGATGAGAGGCAATGACGAACCAGCGAGACTCGACCTAGTCTTCACTCTGAACGACTCCGACATAAGAGAAATCGGTTTTGAGGACCCAGTAGGAATGAGCGACCACAGTGTACTGGTGTTTGAGTACTTGATTGAAGAAGGGTTATTGAACTCGAGGAGGGATACCGAAACCAAAAGGTTAGCATACCGAAAGGGAAACTATGAGGGGATAAGAAAATTCCTAACAGATATAGCATGGGAAACAGAGCTCAGGGGAAAGACGGCCCAAGATATGATGGATTACATCACGCAGAAGTGCAAGGACGCAGCAAACAAGTTTGTCCCAGTCCAAAAGGAAAACAGAGAAATGAAGATGAGAAACCCATGGTTTAATCAAAGATGTAGGCTAGCTAAGCAGCAAAGTAAAAGGGCATGGAGAAACTATAGGAATAACAGGACACTGGAGAGCAGAGAAAGATACCAGAATGCCAGGAATGAATATGTCAGGATGAGAAGAGAGGCAGAAAGACAATACGAAAATGACATCGCAAGCAAGGCAAAGACTCAGCCTAAATTGTTGCATAGCCACATTAGGAGAAAAACAACAGTAAAGGAACAGGTTATGAGATTAAGGATAGGGGCGGAAGGATTCACTACAAATGACAAGGAAGTGTGTGAGGAACTGAATAAGAAATTCCAGGAGGTCTTCACCTTAGAACAAGGAGAAATTCCAGAGGTAAGTGAGGGAATAGCTAACCAGGAACCACTGGAAGAGTTTGAGATTACCAGTGGGGAAGTAAGGAAGTGTTTACTAGAGTTGGACGTGACGAAGGCTATAGGCCCAGATGGAATCTCCCCTTGGGTTCTAAAGGAAGGAGCAAGAGAACTGAGCCTACCACTCTCCATAGTGTATAACAAATCACTGGCAACAGGGGAACTGCCAGATATTTGGAAAGCAGCTAACGTAGTCCCGATATACAAGAAAGGGGATAGACAGGAGGCACTGAACTACAGGCCAGTGTCCCTAACCTGCATACCATGCAAGCTGATGGAGAAGATTGTGCGAAAAAAACTAGTGGAGCATCTGGAGCGAAGGAACTTTGTAACACAGCATCAACATGGGTTCAGGGATGGCAGGTCCTGCCTCACAGGGTTACTTGAATTCTACGACCAGGCAACAAAAATAAGGCAAGAAAGAGAAGGGTGGGCAGACTGCATATTTTTGGATTGTCAGAAAGCCTTTGATACAGTGCCACACAAGAGGCTAGTGCGAAAGTTGGAGATGCAGGCTGGAGTGAGAGGGAAGGTACTCCGGTGGATAGAGGAATACCTAAGCAACAGGAGACAACGAGTCTGTGTGAGGGGTGAAGTCTCAGATTGGCGAGACGTCACAAGTGGAGTCCCGCAGGGGTCAGTCCTCGGACCTATACTGTTTCTGGTATATGTAAATGATCTCCCAGAGGGTATAGATTCGTTCCTCTCAATGTTTGCCGACGATGCAAAAATTATGAGGAGGATTGAAACAGAGGATGATAGTAGGAGGCTACAAGATGACCTGGATAGACTGAGTGAATGGTCCAACAAATGGCTGTTGAAGTTCAACCCGAGTAAATGCAAAGTAATGAAACTAGGCAGTGGAAACAGGAGGCCAGGCACAGGATACAGAATAGGAGATGAAGTACTTAATGAAACAGACAGAGAGAAAGATCTAGGAGTTGATATCACACCAAACCTGTCTCCTGAAGCCCACATAAAGAGAATAACGTCTGCGGCATATGCGAGGCTGGCTAACATCAGAACGGCGTTCAGGAACCTGTGTAAGGAATCATTCAGAATCTTGTACACCACATATGTAAGACCAATCCTGGAGTATGCGGCCCCAGCATGGAGCCCGTACCTTGTCAAGCACAAGACGAAGCTGGAAAAAGTCCAAAGGTATGCTACTAGACTAGTCCCAGAACTAAGAGGCATGAGTTATGAGGAAAGGCTGCGGGAAATGCACCTCACGACACTGGAAGACAGAAGAGTAAGGGGAGACATGATCACAACCTACAAAATCCTCAGGGGAATCGACCGGGTAAACAAGGACGAACTTTTCAACACTGGTGGGACGCGAACAAGGGGACACAGGTGGAAGCTGAGTACCCAAATGAGCCACAGAGACGTTAGAAAGAACTTTTTCAGTGTCAGAGTAGTTAGCAAATGGAATGCATTAGGAAGTGATGTGGTGGAGGCTGACTCCATTCACAGTTTCAAATGTAGATATGATAGAGCCCAATAGGCTCAGGAATCTGTACACCAGTTGATTGACGGTTGAGAAGCGGGACCAAAGAGCCAGAGCTCAACCCCCGCAAGCACAATTAGGTGAGTACAATTAGGTGAGACCTCCACCACCACACATACAGGCCCACCACCACCACACATACAGGCCCACCACCACCACACATACATACCACCACCACACATACAGACCACCACCACCACACATACAGACCACCACCACCACACATACAGACCACCACCACCACACATACAGACCACCACCACCACACATACAGACCACCACCACCACACATACAGACCACCACCACCACACATACAGGCCCACCACCACCACACATACAGACCACCACCACCACACATACAGACCACCACCACCACACATACAGACCACCACCACCACACATACAGACCTCCACCACCACACATACAGACCTCCACCACCACACATACAGACCACCACCACACATACAGACCACCACCACCACACATACAGACCACCACCACCACACATACAGACCACCCCCACCACACATACAGACCACCACCACAACACATACAGACCACCACCACCACACATACAGACCACCACCACCACACATACAGACCACCACCACCTAACATACAGACCACCACCACACATACAGACCACCACCACCACACATACAGACCACCACCACCACACATACAGACCTCCACCACCACACATACAGACCACCACCACCACACATACAGACCACCACCACCACACATACAGACCACCACCACCACACATACAGACCACCACCACACATACAGACCTCCACCACCACACATACAGACCACCACCACCACACATACAGACCACCACTACCACACATACAGACCACCACCACCACACATACAGACCTCCACCACCACACATACAGACCACCACCACCACACATACAGACCACCACCACACATACAGACCACCACCACACATACAGACCACCACCACCTAACATACAGACCACCACCACACATACAGACCACCACCACCACACATACAGACCACCACCACCACACATACAGACCTCCACCACCACACATACAGACCACCACCACCACACATACAGACCACCACCACCACACATACAGACCACCACCACCACACATACAGACCTCCACCACCACACATACAGACCTCCACCACCACCACACATACAGACCTCCACCACACATACAGACCACCACCACCACACATACAGACCACCACCACACATACAGACCACCACCACCACACATACAGACCTCCACCACCACACATACAGACCACCACCACCACACATACAGACCACCACCACACATACAGACCACCACCACCACACATACAGACCTCCACCACCACACATACAGACCTCCACCACCACACATACAGACCACCACCACCACACATACAGACCACCACCACACATACAGACCTCCACCACACATACAGACCTCCACCACCACACATACAGACCACCACCACACATACAGACCACCACCACCACACATACAGACCACCACCACCACACATACAGACCACCACCACACATACAGACCACCACCACCACACATACAGACCACCACCACCACACATACAGACCACCACCACACATACAGACCCACCACCACCACACATACAGACCACCACCACACATACAGACCACCACCACACATACAGACCCACCACCACCACACATACAGACCACCACCACACATACAGACCACCACCACACATACAGACCACCACCACACATACAGACCACCACCACCACACATACAGACCACCACCACACATACAGACCACCACCACCACACATACAGACCACCACCACCACACATACAGACCACCACCACACATACAGACCACCACCACCACACATACAGACCACCACCACCACACATACAGACCACCACCACCACACATACAGACCTCCACCACCACACATACAGACCACCACCACACATGCAGACCACTACCACACATACAGACCACTACCACACATACAGACCACTACCACACATACAGACCACTACCACTACACATACAGACCACCACCACCACACATACAGACCCACCACCACCACACATACAGATCACTACCACACATACAGACCACTACCACACATACTGACCACTACCACACATACAGACCACTACCACCACACATACAGACCACTACCACCACACATACAGACCTCCACCACCACACATACAGACCACTACCACACATACAGACCACTACCACACATACAAACCACCACCACCACACATACAGACCCACCACCGTAGGTAGGTGGTGGTGGGCCATTATTTTTTAGGGGCTGGCTGGCTGAGTGAATAGCGCTCTAGACTCGTGGACTTAGGGACCATGGTTCGATCCCAACAGCCGGCGGAAAAACAAATGGGCAGAGTTTCCTTCACCCTGTTGCCCCCTGTTACCTAGCAGTAAATAGGTACCTGGGAGTTAGTCAGCTGCTACGGGCTGCTTCCTGGGTGAGTGTGTGAAAAAAAGTTAGTTGGGGTGCAGTTAGTAACAGTTGATTGATTGAGAGTTGAGAGGCGGGCCCAAAGAGCAGAGCTCAACAAGCCCAACTAGGGGAATACAAGCCCACCAATCAAGACAGCTAGCCACAAAACACCTCTCTTCACCCACCAATCAAGACAGCTGGCCACAAAACACCTCTCTTCACCCACCAATCAAGACAGCTAGCCACAAAACACCTCTCTTCACCCACCAATCAAGACAGCTAGCCACAAAACACCTCTCCTCACCCACCAATCAAGACAGCTAGCCACAAAACACCTCTCTTCACCCACCAATCAAGACAGCTAGCCACAAAACACCTCTCTTCACCCACCAATCAAGACAGCTAGCCACAAAACACCTGTCTTCACCCACCAATCAAGACAGCTAGCCACAAAACACCTCTCTTCACCCACCAATCAAGACAGCTAGCCACAAAACACCTCTCTTCACCCACCAATCAAGACAGCTAGCCACAAAACACCTCTCTTCACCCACCAATCAAGACAGCTAGCCACAAAACACCTCTCTTCACCCACCAATCAAGACAGCTAGCCACAAAACACCTCTCCTCACCCACCAATCAAGACAGCTAGCCACAAAACACCTCTCTTCACCCACCAATCAAGACAGCTAGCCACAAAACACCTCTCTTCACCCACCAATCAAGACAGCTAGCCACAAAACACCTCTCTTCACCCACCAATCAAGACAGCTAGCCACAAAACACCTCTCCTCACCCACCAACTGTTGTCCAAAACAACACTAACAATAATGACAATAACACAAATTTCATTAAAAATAAAAAATAAAAATTATAAATTTGTATAATTCTTGATTTAATATGAAACTGCCTTTATGCCGAGCATTTCCGGATTTCAAGAATTAAAAAAGAAAGGGAAACTGCAGAAGGCCTATTGGCCTATAGAGACAAAAAGACAAATACATTAACAAAGAAATTTACTATAGAGATTATTTTATTGTTGATGGTAACATTATAGTACTTAACTGATTGCAATTGTATATCAAAATTAATTTATATTGTTAAAAAAAAAGCCTTTTGAAAACAAAGAAAAAGTTACAACTTGAAATAAAGTAAATATTAGAGGAGTAATAATCTTTTTGTGTGTTGGTAGTGAGTAAATATATAAATATGTAATAACTTGAAGCAGTAGGCTATGAGCCCCGCAGCGACAAGTCAACACTGTCGGCTTGTGCCAAATATTCCAGAAATTGTTACAAAGTCAGTCATTCTGTCACAAAAAAACAAGCATTGAGCGCAACAACGAGTGGGTGTGACCCAGCCACACACTGGCTTTGAGCTCTTTCCTAAGTTTTGTTTTATCTTTATTTAAAAAAATACAATATAAATTACATATACATAAGTGTTACAAGGCAATTATACATTACAATTCTTAGTGAACAAGTGTTTCAGTAGTACAGAACAAGATCTTTAAAAAAAACCTGAATGTTATACTTATTTACCTATAAACGATTTACAAAAATTGGAGAATAAATTTACATTAAAATACAGGGGAAATTATTATATTTATATATATTTTATATAATTTTCAGTAAATCAATTTTCCATATCATCACCGAGCATGAGCCTTAAACCCCAAATGTTATACCTGATCCTGCCTCGCAAGAACTTCAATATTTTGTCTACTGAGTAACCTTCCTGCCTGCCTATCCACACACAAAAAATGTAACCAGAAAGTAACATAATTATTGTATTCCTAATTTTCTTGCATTTTATGTCAATATGAAACATTAAAAACCTCATTAACTCCACTCTAATACTTGGTCCACATAAAGCTTTAAGAGTGTCTCTAATCCAGTTTACAAGAACAACTTTCTGCTTACAGAAATAAAATATATGCATATTATTTTCAAATTCAGTACATTGATCACACCTATTGTTGTCCTTAATGTCCAACATCAACAACCTATCATTAGTAGGGAGGGTCTCATGAATATAGCGATACAACAGCTCACGTTGTTTTGGGGCAATAAATTTAACATGAAGGTTTGCCCATATTACTTGCCAGCTAAAGAGTGGATATGCCTCCTCTACTCTAGGAACTATATTTGGTAGTATGACATCATACACTTGTTTACTGTTCATCATTAAAAAACCTTCAATATTACAAATCTGCCTGAGAACATCAATTGCACATGAATAAAAGTGCGGTGAAATAAAGGCAAGGTCAGTATACTCTGGCATATGTATCAAGTAGCTAACACGTAGTTTACAATAGTAATGTCCTAGTGCATTTACACTATCCCTCTGCATTATCTCCTTTCTAAAGGTAACACATAAGATTGCCAATGACTTATGGTACACATTCAGTATTCCTATTCCACCGTTTTTCTTACCTTTACATAGGGTAGTTCGTTTAATTGGTTGGTATCTACCATACCATACATATCTAAAAATAGTTTTGTCAATCTCTATAGCACTTTTTTGTCTATTGGAAAGTTGTAAGACAAATACCACACTTTAGACAAAATTTTGCAATTGATTATTACAGCCTTCTGAAACAGGGTCAATTTCCTATTTGACAACATATTCGTTGCAACTATTATATTCCCACATAGTACTTGCCAATTCGTAACCAATGTTGTTTCATATGTTTTACCCTGGCAAATCCCAAGAGCTTTAATAGACTCCACCACCTTGAACCATGAACCTGTCCAGTTAACCTTATTACACCAACTGCCAAGACCCATCATACACGTTTTGGTCTTGTTAATAACAGCACCTGTCGCTCTTTCAAAGTTGTCTAACTCATTCTGAACATTCACCACCGAGTCTTCTGTCGACACAAAAATAGTTGTATCGTCTGCATAACCAACAACAGGAAGTGTCATAGCATTAGGAAGACGAGGTGGAACAATAAAGTCATTGCTTTTTATTGCCAAGTACAGTGGCTCTTGAAATATAACATACAAAATCATTGAAAGGGGACATCCCTGACGTACAGATCGTTCAACTGAAAAAGGTTTACTTAAGACTCCATTGATACAGACGCTGCTCCGACACTCTTTATAAAGCATACGGATCCAATCAATAAATTCTTGTGCCACTCCTACCCTATCCAATATTGCTAATACAAACTGAACATCAACACGGTCAAAGGCTTTCGACCAGTCGAGGTTTATCATGGAGGAAGGAACATTATTCTCAGACACATAATACACAACATCCCTAATTACATTATTACAATTGATTATAGATCTTCCAGGCACACCACAAAACTGTTCCTTTGATATAATTTTATCCATTGCAATCCTAAGTCTATTTGCCAGCAGTTTCGATACTATTTTATAATCCTGGTTTAGTAGGGAAAGTGGCCTCCAGTTCGTTAGAATATGCAAATCACCCGTTTTAGGTATCATCTTAATAATCCCATGAGATTGTGACATGCTAAGCTTCCTATGCTGTATGCTATACTGCACCACTTGTACAAAGTCTTTACCAATGACATCCCATAGATAGAAATAAAATTCCGTCGGGAACCCATCACAGCCAGGTGATTTACCTTTCTTTAAACTCTTGACCACACTCCACACGTCCTGCTTATCTACATCTGCCAATAATGACGTGTTGTCATCCTGGGTTAAAACCCGTGTACATTTTCCAAGGAAATACTTCCGCATACCTTGGTCTACGTTCACTTTTTTGTACAATTTCTCTAATTCACCTTGAACATAACATACAATCCCATCCGTATTTGTCATATCCGTCCCATCACCTGCTTTAATACTAGTCACAAGTGCTGTACCCTTGTTATTCTTGACTTTACTTAACAAATAAGGAGAGAGTTTTTCACCATACATCCTATCATTAATCTGGAGGCGAACATTGACTCCTTCAGATATTTTATCCCTCAATTTGTTAATTCTGTCTTTTAAAATGGTAATTTCTTCATACTTGTCTAATCCCATATTGACCTTTACATAAAGTTGTTTTAGTCTGTGTTGGAATAAGTTTAACAGACCATATTTTTCAGCAGCCTTTCGTTTGGATACTTTCACGAAGAAACTTTTGCATGCAACTTTACGCATGTCCCACCACTCCAACAAACATCTGAACTTATGTTTTTGCCCAACCAGATGTTCCCACAATACTTGAAAATTATCAATTACATCTCTACTCTGCAACAGACTGCAATTGAGCTTCCATGACCCTGTCCCCACTTTAACCTGATCGTCAATAACAAGCTTCACCACAACCATACAGTGATCTGAAAAGCTGACCGGAACAGTACTGCAAGAACTAATTTTATCATGTAACGAGTGCATATATAATCTGTCAAGCCTAGAACCATAATTCTGGCGAACATATGTGTATTCATATACACCTCCGTTAATGCTATTTGCATCCTTGAGACCAATACATTTCAAAAGTGTAATTAAAGCAGGAGATACACATGCGTTCGACTGAATGCTACAATCTCTCATAGAAGTGACACAACTAAAGTCGCCACCAAAATAACGTTACGTATATCATTGCTGAAAAAATATAATAACTCGTTAGAGAACAAGTCCTCCCTCTCTTTCTTCCTGCGGGTGCCAGAGGGAGCACACACATTAAGTACAGGAATTATTGTGTCAAAAAAGGAAATCCTCGCATATAAAACATTAACATTATCATCCATTTCAGTATTAAGAACCTTGATGTGGGCTCGCTTACCAATCAATATCATCGTACCACCTTTCAACAAGGTCGTTGGATTTATCAATATTTCAAAGAAATCAAGCAGCACATCAAGTTTCTTAACATCTTGTACATTGTGTTCTTGCACGAAAAGTACATCCAAATTATGATATTTAAACAATGATAACAGCTGCAACTGTTTATTTCTACAATTGAGCCCATTAATGTTCAAAGTAGCACAATTAAAATTAATAGGCTTCCCGAATGTAAGTTTGAGAGAAACCAAAATTACTCGTTATCCATCATTATCTCACTTGATACTATCTTAGTGTCATCTTTCCCTTTTCGAAATCTAAGTTTAATATTTGCACTCGTGTCTCGATTCTGTTCATGTTCCACAAGATCCCACCATGTCTTATCACTGTTCTCTTTACCATGATCCTCACTCACCGGTTGTACTGTGCCCTCGCTACGTTTCGGTGACTCTTCGGGGCCTTGGTCACGGTGAACTTCAACGGCAACAACCTGCTCAATTTTTTCAGAGACTTTTAATTTAGCGGCATAGTCCTTCATACGTTCCAGATCAATACTCCGAGTAAATTTTTTTCGTTTCCTCCCGTGACTGGTTACAGAACCAGCCTTCACACCCTTAGCCTTCACACCCCCAGCCCTCACACTACCCCTACCCTTTCTATCATACCTTACTGAAGAGGGTGGAGTTGCCCTCTGCACAGACATTTCTACATCACTATCCTCCATGGTGTCATCCTCTACATCCAGTTGACAACCAATTACTTGTTCCATCGTCACCTCACCAAGGTCAGCACCACCGCCAGCCTCGCAGCTCTTCGCAGCGTCAGCACCTATGTTATGGGCGTCCACATGTATAGTGTCCAGACTTACCTCTCCCTCACCAGGGTGACCAACAGCCGGTAAAGCGTCCCGAGCAGTGTCGTCTGCACCCTCCTTGTCTGCATTACCATTATCGTCCTGAGCAGTGTCATCTGCACCCTCCTTGTCTGCATTACCATTATCGTCCTGAGCAGTGTCATCTGCACCCTCCTTGTCTGCATTACCATTATCGTCCTGATCTAAGTTACCTTCACCGGCCTCATTCGCACTGGTAGTCACTCCCACAGACGTTTCACTTACAGAGTTGTGGGTTACTTCATCTACCTCACCTGGAACTACAGTATTTACAACATTGGGTTTATTTCCTGATACTATCCTCTATTAATGGCGGAAAGTCATGTTCATGAAAAATGTTGATCCGTTCTGATGCCTCCACCTGGCATGCCGCAGCCATGTGACCAGTACGCCCACACTTAAAACAAGTTTGTATTTGGCCATTGTATATAAATTTAATATAATGACCTGCTACTGACATTGATGAAGGAATATTACAGTGAAGTTCCATCTTTACTGTTCGTGTTCCATTAAAACACCCTTTCCCTGGGCCATAGGTATACTTATTAAAACGAACATTGTCCACTTTCCCATATTGTTCCAGTATATGTATAATAGTTCTATTCAACATTTCAAATGGCGCATCCCTCACATGTGTGTAAACGTTTTGCTCAAATTAATCACTTGTACTGATCCTTTCCCATTAGGTAAACTTATAGTGACATCATCATACTTCTTAAGAAACTCTGAAAACGCCGCATTGTTTTCAAATTTCAACACCACTCTGTTCCCTGGCAGTGGTTGGTAACCAAATATATCTTCCTGCTTGATCTGTAACACATCGAAGATCGTGGTGGATACAAGGTCGGGATCAGCATGACAACTAAACTTGAGCCCTATGGACTCCTTCCGCTTTAGTGGAGGTGTGTAGGAGCCCATGATGGCACATATACCACCCCCAGCGTGACGTTATCCGCCCATCCGTCAACACGCCGGCCATCAGCGACGACAAACACGTCCACCCACCAGACGCCAGTAGCAGAGCGAATCAAAACACGTCTTCTCACCACCACGTCCACGACGAGACTCAACTAGTCTAAACTAACCGAACGTAACCTAACCTAACCTAGCTTAGCCTAATTCCTAGCCAAAACTAACCTAACCTAACCTAACTAACTCCTGGATACCTATTTACTGCTAGCTGAACAGAGGCATTCGGTGATAAGACAGGCAGAAGTAGGGGCCGAGGAAGAAAGCGAAACCTTCTTACCCGCCGGGGAGGAGGAAGGAGAGGAGCCAGGCTTACGCTTCTGACTTAACCCTTGTGTTGCTCAGGGCTAATTAGCATTTGTCACCCACAGGTGCATACCAAAAAAAAAATTAAAACATTATTTTTTCTTCTTAATCTGTTAATTTGTGTTCTCTGTTCATGGGAAAAATAATAAAAAAATCGTGAGTCTAGTGAGTCCAGACAGTAAATCGTGGTCACACAGTCAGCAGACAATGCTACCTCCCTCCCCACCAAGATTACTCCTCCCACTATAGCGCTAATTATCACAACAATCCTGCTATTATCAGAATCCTGGTAATTTTTACAGTCAGGGGTCTTCTGTAATAATATCAAAGCTAAATAATAGCATGAACATGTATATTATGGCACTTTTAGGCGATGCTGTGGTCACAAGCTGAACAGCAGTGCTGTGAGCTCATGCTGCATGCGTCAGGCTTGGTGGCTCACTCAATACTGAGGCCCTGACACCCAGGAATTTGGCCCACGATTTAAAAAAAAATGGCGTCTGTTTACAAGAGCCCTGATGAAGGTGAGGTGAACCCCGTGTATCCACAGGCTGTTTAAATCTTGCGTAGTACTCCAATACATCATATGATGGGATACACAATTTATAGCAAGTCACTCAACCCATCATATGATGTGTTGCGCAACTTAAGGGTTAAAGAGACAGGTGTCCCAGCAACCACGTACTGGGCAAAGGATTCTAGCGTCTCAACAGGAGAAGCACACATGACGGCCGTTTGGAGAGCGATGGACATCAGCCCGCACCGACAGGCGGCGGGGAGAGTCAAGAGACGGATGGGAAGGAGGAACGGAGGGAGACGAGGAAGAAGACACAGGAGACAAGACAAACCGGGTAGAAAGAAGGGGAACCCCAGACAGAGGACCAGGAGGTGGATCCTTTGGGAGAGAACCCAAAGGAACAGAGGAGGGGGCAGTGGGCGTATCAGGGTCCAAGGCCCGGAAACGGTTGTGAGTCTGAGGAAGGTGGGAAGGACAAGGAGAGGAAGAGGGCAACACGTGAGCATAAGAGATATTAGCATAAGGCGGGAGCCGGTGAACCTGGCGTCTCGCCTCAGGAAAAGATAAACGCTCCCGGTGCTTCAAGTTGAGGACGGCTGCCTCAAGCTTGTAATGGACACACGCACGGGAGAAGGTAGGATGGGCCTCACCGCAGTTGAGGTAACGAGCCTGGGGAGAGGTGCACTCCGACTTAGAGTGACCTTCGCCACCACACAAAGGACAGAGAGAGACAGTCCCAGAGCAGCGGAGGGCACCATGCCCAAACCTCCAGCACTTGTTACAGAGCCGAGGAGAAGGAATGTACTCCTAGACAGAGCACCTGGCACCGGCAAGAATGACAGAGGGTGGAAGGGTCCTACCATCAAAGGTGATCTTCACAACCCGGAGGGGTTGACGGCGACTACCACGAGGGGGACGAGTAAACGTGTCCACCTGGAGAATAGAATGGCCCTGGGCATCAAGGATATGTCGAATATCGTCGTGGCAGTCGCGCAGGTCCCGAACACCGGTCGCAACATGGGGCGGGAGCAAAATAGTGCCAACACTGGCATTCAACTGAGCGTTCTTCGAGACCCGAACAGGGGTCTCGCCAAGGCAGGATAAGGCAGCCAAGCGGGAAGCAGCATCCTGAGAAGGAGCAGCAACGACACGTGTACCGAGACGAGTGGGGTTGAAAGTAACGGAGGCATCCACGGAATCAACGAGATGTCGATGGAGGGAGAAATCGTCAGGAGGCGCAGAATCAAGAGGGAGGAGATCAAAATATTTGGCCCACGAAGCGGGACCAAACAAGGCTTGATAGGTAGCAGAACTGGAAGGAATCGAGCGAGGGCGGCCGTGACGAGGACGGCGGTGAGAACCCCCAGAGAGAGAGAGGGGTTAAAAGGCGCAGTAGTTACAACTAGAGATGAAGCTGCGCCATGGGACGAGGTAGTCACCACTGGGGGCTTGGGGCTCGACCCAACCACAGAGGAGGGAGGGGAGCCAAGGGAAGGAGTCAGAGAGGCCAAAGGAGGAGCAAGGTCGGGGCCCAATGCAGCGGAGGCTACGAAGCCCGGTCTTCCAATACGGACCAACTAGGGGGCTTGGTCGCCCACCCCACGAGCCTGAGAAGGTAAAGCAGAAACAGTCGAAACAGGGGTTATCATCACTACGAAAAGGAATATTCATTCACGAATGTGCCCCCACACCCACCATGGAGCCACAATTAGAGGCAGGACACCCAACAAGAAGCTATCGCCGATCATGCCGGGGCCTCCTAGGGGTGCGTCGTGAGTATACGCCCCACAAACGCCACCTTAAGAACCGACAGTCCGTCGAGATCAGGTTCAGTGACGAAAGGGGGATTGACAATAAAAGGTTCCCCTCGCTCTCGACGTCGGGTACTACAGTTCTACGGGTGCAAGAGTATGCCTCCTCAAGCACCCGCGCGTCAAAATAGAAGAAGTCCAAGGGAAGAACCAGAACAAGCAAAAGGTCGGCAGGAAACGGCAAGCAGATAGGAGAAGAGGGGGGAGAAAAACGAAACAGAAGGAAAAAGAAAATTTGCTAGGCATAATTGGAGAAGACGGCAGCAGGAGCACAAGGCTAGAAAAGGACAGAGGACTGTCCCAAGGAGCATCACACTCCGGCAGCCGCCCAATAAGCCCCCCTCACGGCAACAACGAGCTGAGCGGGGAGGGGGGAGTGTGTGTGTAAACTAAAGTCTTTGAAAATGTAATAAGCTTTACGAAACGCGTTCAGGTGTCGCGTCAGACTAGAAATAAAAATGAATTTTGGAGAATTGATTTTTCAGTTACCATCAACAGTGAAAAAGAATATAAGAAGCATTGAGAAAATTCGTGTTAGAATTATTAATCTTACTTTTTTGGTCATATTTAATAATATATGTCTACATTATATATATATATATATATATATATATATATATATATATATATATATATATATATATATATATATATATATATATATATATATATATATATATATATATATATATATTTATATATATATACATATATATATATATATATATATATATATATATATATATATATATATATATATATATATATATATATATATATATATATATATATATATATACAACTTTGCTAGAAGCTGCGACAACACCACATGACACTGCCCGACTTAGAGCTGTAGCAGCTCCCCATGCAGGTGATTTCCTATTAGCAACCCCAATGTCAGCAACCGGCACCCGTCTCACACCGCAGGCCCTCCGAATTGCCGTGGCTCTCCGCCTAGCTGCCCCAATCCACACCGAATACAGGTGTATTTGCGGCGAGGCAGAGGCCGACAGATATGGACGGCATGGCCTTCTTTGCCAAAGGACAGGAGGATGGCATGCAAGACACGGCGAGGTTAATGACATTATTAAGAGAAGCCTTACCACAGCCGGTTGTCCAGCAGAGAGAGAGCCCCGTTACCTAATGTCCCGCAACTCTGATGAGCCTGTCGGTCGCCCAGACGGAATTACGGTGAACCCCTGGAAGAATGGTAGACAGTTGGTGTGGGACTACACTTGTGTTTCAACTTTAGCCAATACCTATGTTGACTTCAGTGCTACACAAGCAAGAGGAGCTGCCAATCACCGGGAAGCGGCCAAGTCACGTAAATACAGAGACCTTGAGCACCACTACAATTTTGCCCCCATTGCCTCAGAGACACTTGGTGCCTGGGGTAAAAGTGCTGCTAGCTTTTTGAAGGAGTTGGGGTCTAAGCTAATCGAAACAACTAGAGACCCTAGAGCTGCCAGTTTTCTTTTTCAGCGCCTTAGTGTGGCAATCCAGAGAGGAAATGCTCACTGCATCCACGGTTCCTGCCCGCCATCTGAGGAGCTGGAGGAGCTGTTCAACTTGTGACAAGCAGCCTTGTACCCTGCATGTAATCAATATTGTAACTTTTTTTGTGTAATGACATTTTCAAATAAAGTTAGATAAATATACACACTTAACAAAAGAATAGGGGTGGTAGGAAAAGAAAATATCAAAGTGTTTAGTGAGGATCCACAAGGTCTTCTCTGAGTACTCTTTATTTTCTTCTCCGAGGCTATGGGTCCCTACACTTGCACCAGAGGTGGTACCCAAAAAAAAAAAAAAAATATATATATATATATATATATATATATATATATATATATATATATATATATATATATATATATATGATTTATGAATTGATGTGCATTAACATCGCAATGTTTTATTAACTGAAGTGCAGTAACTTCACATTATAAATTAACCCCCCAAAGTTTGTTAGTGTAATCGGCTCTAAAATTTACAGTAAACTACACTTCATTTATTATACACTAGATGTACCCGCCATGCGTTGCTGTGGCTCAGTCTGGTTAAACTGAAAAGTAAGAAAAGAGAGAGCACACGTTTCAAATATGTTTAATTTCACCATGCTTGTGGGTATACAATATGTTTTGTTGTTCCATTGTCTGTGGAGATATAGAGATTGTCTGGTTTGCCGACTATATAACACGCAACATATAATTGTCCATGAGAGAAGCAATCCATGACTAGATATAAACCGCACAATTTTAAAGATTGGCCCTGAGCTTTGTTGATGGTGATTGTAAACCCCAATCGAATTGGAAATTACAATATCTTAAATTGAAATGGCATATCTGTTGGAATCATAGGAATGCGAGGAATGAGGACATCTTCACCTTTGAAAGGTCCTGTCAAGATTGTTGCTTCTACGACGTTGCTGATTATTTTTTTTACTGCAAGGCGCGTGGCGTTGCAAAGTTTTAGCTGATTGATATTTCGCAACATGATAATTGGCAGGCAAATTTTCAATTGCCTTACGTGTGATGGTATCCCTAGCAGATTGGGTGATTTAAAAAATTCTGTTGGATAACTAACCGCTTCATCTGGTTTCTCAACCGTGTCGACGGACTTGTATCGAGGAATTACAGGTAATGTTTGCCTGAAATCTCCTGCAAGCAATATTAATGCTTTCCCAAATAGTCTGATGTTTCCACGCAAATCTTGCATTGATCGATCAAGAGCCTCGAGCGATTTTTTGTGGGCCATTGTGCATTCATCCCAAATGATAAGTTTACATTTCTGCAATACTTTTCCCATGCCGGAAGCTTTGGAAATGTTGCACGTGGGAGTTTCAATGAATTGCATGTTCAATGCCAATTTCAAAGCCGAAGTAGCAGATCTTCCAATTGGTAACAATGTCGCTGCTATTCCGGACGATGCAAGAGCTAAGGTAATGCCATTTTGGGATCGAATTGCTGCCAGAATCAATTTAATTAGGAAGGATTTACTGTTCCTCCTGGCGCATCTAAGAAGATTTCTCCAAATCCGTTATTGACAGTTCGAATTATTTGATTGTAAATGCCTTTTCGTTCCAGCGTTAGCTTACGAATATTTGATTGCACATATGACAACAGATCACTCATGTTGTAATTTTGTTCACGACGCAATTCTACATCGAACGATCAGCAGCAGATCGATTCGGTGATGGCATTTCCAATTGATTTAGAACTTTGTTCGCGAATTCTAAGCACAAATCTGCTGATTTCAGTAGATTTCTGCTGTGAAATCCATGTTCATATTTGAATTTTCCTTCATATTCGCTGGATAATATCTTCAGCCATGTGCGGTTATATTTCTCCCATAACTCTGTTGGGGATCAAGGAGAGTCTGTGGTCAATATGATTGCAAACAATGCATAAATTTGATTTGGATGTGACGTGTTGGACGCGTCATTAATGCGTACATCCCAATGTCCGTCGTTTTCCAATAAATTCCGAGCTTGACATGCACTACGGAAAGTGGCATGTGTTACGCCGTTGTCAAATCTCAATGGCTGGAAAGACGTTGGACCAGGCACATTTACCAACAGCATGCGAAAAAAGAAGCATTCATCTTGATTGGAATGCACGGTGTACAGTCTGCCTATCGTAGTTTGTTTGATTATGCCAGGTTGTCCGTCGACTCGCTCTCCTTGTTAACGTCGTTCAAATGAATTTCTACTGGCATTCCATGTGTAATACGTAGGTACATCCGAATACAGCAGTGTTTTCGCAAACACGTCATCTTGACATAACATGATGGAAGCAGTTAACGCTGTAGCCGGTGGATTCATAGCTGCTTGTTGCACATTTGCAGCTGTGAAATAAACGAGTTGTCCATTTTCTTCTTGCAAAACAAAAACAAAAAATACTAACGAAATATTTCAATTCAAATGCAGATCAATCGACACAGCTCACTTTCACTGAGCTGTCTTCAGTGCAATTTCACCAATTGCACTGAAGAATAAGAAGAACAGTTAAAAAACGAAATGAAAAGCAATAAAAAAACAAATAAGCTATACTCACATAATGAACAGTATGGTAAACAACAAAGCTCAATTCCAATGCAACGTCAAACAAAATAATTAAATAAAAATAAAAATAAATCAAAATCTATAAAAATTCAATTTATCAATGCAATCGGTAAAATTGAAATAGAATCGTAATATATTTTGTATATCGTGTGTTGCTCTTACGTGCAACAGATGGTGGTGTTTTTCAAAACATGCATGTTTTTACCTGCCACAGGTTTAGCAGTTAAATAGTAGGTATATAAAAACACGCCTGTATTCGAATGGAACGTTGTGTAAAAAAAACAAAGCAATTGGTGAAAAACTTTCGGAGATTACAGAGTGTGTTGCTCTTACGTCCTACAGATGGTGCTGTTTAAAAAAAAAAAAAAAAAAAAAGCATGTTTTTCCTGTCACAGGTAAGGCATGTATATAGTAGGCATGAAAACACTCGCCTATTCATATGCAATGTTGTGTCAAAATATCAAAGCAATCTGTAAAGAGGTTTCTGTGAGATATTTTCTACGCCTACCTCCCTTAGGAGGTGGACCTCAAGTATAAAGTACTGCACACGGCAGATATTTCTACTCGAAGCATGACACCAATAGAAAAAGGAAAAGCGGGAGCAAACCGCCAGGCTTCCACCACTAGGGTGAAAACCTGTCCACATAGGACGCTGGTTCCTCCTAGTTAAACAGGACGTTAAAACCAATACAAGGTAACCGACGGGTTCTCACAATCAAATATTTGTATTTGATGTGGTGCTATGAATTGGAATTCGAATTCCCAAGAACAGCCTTCATTAAAAAAACATTGCAACAAACATATCAAGCAGAACATGGGTGGAAAAGAATAGTTGAAGGGTTGAAATCAAAGACCGTTATCTATTAACAAAAATAATTTATTAAACAACAAGAGACTAAACTACTACAACATCGAGTTTACGTTACGTTTATGTCCATCTAGTGGCACTATAACAAACAGCTAAATAGTAACGACTCTGGTCCAATGCCGTGTGGCGTTATTATCTGTTGTCCTCGTGTTATTATCTGTCGCTTTATTAATCGACCTAACCTCTCACATTGTTCAGAAGAGAACTTGATAAAATACCTCCACAAAGGATGTCTGATTGAGCAGTCTGTGACTCGTACGTCACATTGCGGCGTCCAACAGCCTGGATGATCAGATCACCAAGCAGGAAGCCTGGCTAAAGACAGAAGGTAGACATAAGGTAGGTAGACCTTCTAAAGAAAACAATTCTCTCCCTCTCTTTTCCGTGAACGCCCCTCTCACAAATTACTGACATTTCATGAAAAAACAACCCGCAAAATCAGAATTTCGCGTGAGCAGAGAACATTTCGGGATCTCTGTACACCCCTTCAACTTGTGACTATCTCGTGGGAGTATTTTCGCGCTAATGGCTAATTCAGTGTAAGGGGAGGTGGGAGAGATGAGAGGAGAGGATGGAAGGGGGTAGAGACGGAGGTGAAAGGAGAGAGAGGAGGGGAGGGGATGATTGGACTTGGGGGGGGGGGGGGTAACAATTGTGGCATCTTGTTCTGTCACAACACAGTCTATGCTGTTATATTCCTCTTCAAAATATCTTCCTCCCTCCCCCACAACCCCACCCCACACAGAACCATGCTCTTCCCCCCCCCCAACACAGAACCATGCTCTCCTCCCCCCCACACAGAACCATGCTCTCCCCCCCCCCACACAGAACCATGCTCTCCCCCCCCCAACACACACCACATTCTTTTTTCCTGACATATTCCACATTTTATGAAGGATATCAACAGTTTATCTTAACGCACGCAAAACGTTACCGTTGTTTACAATCAGAACAAACGAGATAACCAATTATAAATAGATTAATTAGGGGCCGGCAGCGTCCGGGGCACTCACTACGAGGCTAATTAGCATAATCAGAGGAAAGATATAATGAGCACGCTCGATAAATAGTGGTATCTAAGTCCCCCCACCCCACATCCCCCTCTTGTTAGCGGGGCCACTAGAACAGGTGGCCCTAACCATCATCTCTCACAAGGTTGAGAGTGGGAAAATCGTCCACCTTTATCCGGGCGCGAGTGTGAAAGAGCCCGGCCTGAAATAGATTTATAAATAACACTTATAGTGTACAGATCAGCAGCAAACGTCCAATTAGGAATATTAAATTAAAAATAGTATGCGTGTATAAACGAGGTGTGTGTCAAGCGTTCAGTTATATAGCAAATAATTAGAGTCTCGCAATACTATACGCGTAATAGGCAATTAAGCCTAAAATCCCCCAAGTGCCTCGTGGAAATAGTTCAGGGTAATTCAATTTTGAACACCACAAGCATATAAGTATGACGCTGTTGGTGACAAGTTTGTGTGCGTGTGTACTCTCCTAATTGTGCTTGCAGGGGTTGAGCTTTGGCTCTTTGGTCCCGCCTCTCAACTGTCAATCAACTGGTGTACAGGTTCCTAGGCCTACTGGGCTCTATCATATCTACACTTGAAACTGTGTATGGAGTCAGCCTCCACCACATCACTGCCTAATGCATTCTATTTACTAACTACTCTGTCACTGAAAAAGTTCTTTCTAATGTCTCTGTGTGTGTTGCTTGCTCGCTCATCTATTAATACTCATCCATTTGTACTGAACAATTTGTGCCTGGTTCACCGGCGTTAGCTCTTGGACCCCGCTTTTCAAACCGCCTGTTGCCTAATGCAGTAATTTCCGATCTATTTTCGTATCATATCTACTTTTAAAATTATTAATGATGTTTGCAACCACATCCTACTCCTATCGTTCATTCCACTTTCTCACTACTCTTATGTTACAAGAAACTTTCTAACATCTCCATGACTCCATCCATATCCTCTTGTACTATTGGTGTTCATTGTGAACATTTCCTCTTTTTGCACTCTATTAATCCCCCTTAAGTATTTTGTCCCCCCCCCCCTCCTCTTTTCTAGCGTCGTCAGGTTTAGTTCCTTCGGTTTCTCATAGTACCCAATCCCTCGCAATTATGGCACGAATCCATAATTGCGAGGGATTGTATTACATTTGTCTTCTTCCAGCAGCATGGTAATTCTTAGAAAATTAAAATAGTTCTCCCTTTATAAGTGACTCATTAAAGATGATCGCGAGAGATTCGATAATTGGCCTGTACTTCTCCTTTTAACATACATAGTGATACGTTGTCTGGTCCAATAGCTTCAGTTTCGTCTAGTGACGCTTGTTGTATCCTTTCTGTTGTCTCAATATATGATAAATATCTCATCTTGGGTAACCTCCGCTTCTGGCACTGGAGAGGAAACTATCAGGAGAAAGCGCCAAGCCATTACGATTATATAGTACTGGGAAGGGGTCAAATAAAGACTTGGGATGGGGCAGGAAGGGAAGGAATGGTGCAAAACTGTTTGGACGGTAGAGGGGATTGAACGCCGACCTGCAAGAAGTCAGACCGTCGCTCTACCGTCCAGTCCAAGTGGTTGGCAGCTATTTAGGTTCAGCAGTGAGCACTTCAAGGAAGCTGGCGTTCCACGACTTGATAATGGTCCACGACTGACCGAAACGTCGTCGTCTCTGTATTTTCTGACGTGTGATTTGGTCATCATATCTACAGACACGTTATTGTCACTCATCGTCTGCAAGCTGGCATTGAGTTCCTCGTAAATTCCTCTATTGTTTCTTGAATATTCACCTCCTCCTTTTTCGTAACCTGGTCGTTCACTGTCATTTTCCTTCTCATGTGATTGTGTAGGAGTTCTGGTTGTGTCTTATCTTTAGAGGCAATAGCATTTTCATTATTTATTTATATACAAAAGTTCTTACATTCTTGTACAGCCTGATATTTCTGTTATCTCAATATATGATAACATAACGAAACGTTATGCGTGTCTTGCACGCATAACGATTCGGGTAGGTCTTTTATCCAAATTTTCCCGCCAAATCGTTTAACAATCAGGTACCCATTTTCTGCTGGGTGAACAGAGGCTACAGTTAAGGATTGGCGCCCAGTAAATCCTCCCTGGCTAGGATAGGAACCCAGGCCAAAGCGCTCGAGAAACGCCAGGAGAGTGTTACCACTACACCACGTGGACTGTGGCGATGTTTCATAGTTTCTTTCGACTTTAGACTTTCATAGATTCTTTCCAGCCGTATTTGTGTATTTTTGTATTCATTCCTATCCCTGTTTCATTTATCCAGATTTTTCATTATTCTCTGACCTCTGTATTTATTCCACTCATTCCTACTTTTCGTTTTTGCTTCTATGACAATCTTTTGAACCATTGGTTGTTATATTCCCTCCGCTTCTTCTCTTATTGTTGGCATGCCTGCTTGATACCTGCTTCATGGGGCTCTTGCAGTTCTACTCCCCGATCCCAGCCTGAGCCCAGGCTTGAGCTTAGATGATTGGGGTTGAAAGAAAATGTTTTCAACAACTTCCACTAATTTAGCTACCTACGGGTCTTTTCCACTCGGGGGGGGGGGGGGGGAGGATTTCTTGGTTCCCAACAGATCACCCCATCAGACTCGTCATTTGTTGATGTGGCCTGCATGATAGAGGGGGAGGGCCTCTCCTACCCCGTTTTGCAGGCTCGTTCGGTGGGAATTTACTGGACGGGCCAATTATCCTGCCACGGAATTAGTTGTGTGATCTGCTGCGTGTCTCCGTAGCTGCGATCTATAGTGTGGTATTGGTATCTTCGCATCAAGCTATTGTGAAGTTTGCGGAGGAGGAAGATTACAGAATGTTTTACGACGTTACGTGGGGCGGTCCTTACCCCTGCCAGACGCTGCTGGTATGGTGGTTATCTAGGACCGAAGTTGGTCCCTCACTTTTGTCAGCGTGCACGGTACGCCCCTTGAATTCCTCGAGGAGCTGCTCGAGCGATATTTTGGGCAGTTTGATGCTATTTTGAGTGTGAGGCTCAATGTGCTTTCCTCCGGGAAGCTGAGCTTTCCTCCCACAGATACACCTCAGAGGACGAGCACAGCTGCACGACTCGGGCCTGCCCGCTCAGACTAACTCACGTAAACACGGTGTGAGTGAAGGCTCCAAACTGGCGAGCAAAATAGGAGGAAAATTACGTATTAATATAGATTATATGACCTCCGGGAGGAGCCGGCACTCGCAGCTGGACAAGTGGTAAATACTGGCTAGGGGGACCAGCCTCCTGGATCACCACCACCTCTACCAGCAGCAGTAACAGCAATAGCAGTTGCTCTATCGACAGTAGCAGCAACAATAGTAGCAGTAGTAATAGCAGCAGCAACAATAGTACCAGCAGCTGCAACAAGAGTAGCAGTAACATATTTAAATGCAGCACTAAGACAAACAACAACATTAACAACATCAACAACAGCAATAGCAACACAGGTAACAACAACGTGAAAAGCAACAGCAGCAGCAACAGAAGCGGAAGGCAGACGGTAAAGTGAGGAATGCGCGCGCCCGTCGAGTTATGGGCGTGCTAAATAATATTGCTAACAGAATGGCTGCCTGTAGTGACCGCCGGTAGCGTGGGGGGGGGGGGGGGGAGGGATGTGTACTCTATCTAACCTGTGTACAGTGATCCATTGTTACGGGCCCGAGTCCAGCGTCGTAGCACGAAGCAGTGACGACAACGCCATCTGTGAGTCAGCTCCCGAAACCCCCTCCAAATGGACGACGCCATCTAGTGAGGACGGGATATACCGGCCACAGGGGCTGGATTCCCGTCTTAATCAGCTCGTAACATAGCCGCTGCTGACCTCTGGTGAGGTGGCGCTTAGACAGTAATGCCATCTATGGAGTGGATAGGTGGACGTTTGTGTCTAAGCCTGTAAGTGAGGTTCCCTAGTCCCAGTACTAATGATGTGTCTGATTAAAGAGTCGACCTGGGACTGCTGTATTGGACGATGGAGAAGTCTACCAAAGGCAGCCAAGGTCTCTCCACGAGTTTGCTGAAGAAGCTGTGAGTCACCCCCGGACGAACACTGCTAAAAGTGTTAGCCTGCCTGTGATGTGGGAGTATCAGGAATCGCCTTATCCGGGGCTGGCTGGTGGAAGAGACTAGCCACTGTGGTGCTTAGAGAGGAGGGTGATCAGCGGGATCACATGAGGCTCCTGCCTAGGGCTCGCAACCCTAGTATCGGTCGTGGAGTGGCCTACACAGCGGAGCTGATCGGAACCTGCCAGCTACGGGCTGGATTGTGGTTGAAGGCCTCCATGACGGAGCACCCAGTGGGACTGTGATTTGGCTGGCCTGTGGCCAGGGTAGATTCGCCGAGAGAATCAAAGAGGATTCATCGTGGGCCGAAGAAGAGAACCAGGGCTACTCATCGTGAGCACCGTGGAGCATCCTGAGTCTTTGGAGGAAGACAAGTCATTGTACATTAGTGTATTTATAACCCCCGTGTGACTGTTTATATATTTATTTATGGCGGTGGTGATTATATATATAAATCAGAGCATTTGTATCCCTTCCCCTTTAATTTAACTTGCGTTATGGAACACACCCTTTGAAAACCACTACTAACTTGGGGCCGGATACCCAAACTCTAATAACATCAGAGAAGAACCCGGTTGCGACCCAGCAGGGCCGTAACATCCATAAATGTGCTCAATCATCGCATCTTGTACAGGATCAATTAGAGATGAACACATTGATCATGGCAAGTACATGTCATTGATATAGAGATGTGTAAATTAATCCTGGTGTGTACATGTTGATACAAAGATGTGTACATTGATCCTGGTGTGTACATGTTTATACAGAGATGTGTACATGTGGATATAGAGATGTGTACATGTTGATACAGAGATGTGTACATTGATCCTAGTGTGTATATGTTGATACAGAGATGTGTACATTGATCCTGGTGTGTACATGTTGATACAGAGATGTGTACATTGATCCTGGTGTGTACATGTTGATACAGAGATGTGTACATTGATCCTGGTGTGTACATGTTGATACAGAGATGTGTACATTGATCCTGGTGTGTACATGTTAATACAGAGATGTGTACATTGATCCTGGTGTGTACATGTTGATACAGAGATGTGTACATTGATCCTGGTGTGTACATGTTGATACAGAGATGTGTACATTGATCCTGGTGTGTACATGTTGATACAGAGATGTGTACATTGATCCTGGTGTGCACATGTTGATACAGAGATGTGTACATTGATCCTGGTGTGTACATGTTGATACAGAGATGTGTACATTGATCCTGGTGTGTACATGTTGATACAGAGATGTGTACATTGATCCTAGTGTGTACATGTTGATACAGAGATGTGTACATTGATCCTGGTGTGTGCATGTTGATACAGACATGTGCATTTTGATCTGGGCGTCTTCACAGCGGTCAAGAGGTGTACACATCTGAGAGGAGGGGATGAACCAGCCTTGCTTGATCTGATATTTACCCTAAATGAGTCGGATATAAGGGAAGTTAAGTTGGAAGCCCCCTTGGGAATGAGTGATCATAGTGTATTGAGCTTTGAGTACCTGGTTGAGCTGGGAATTATCACCCCCAAAAAAGAACTGGGAACCAAAGGGCTGGCGTACCGAAAGGGAAACTATGAGGAAATTAATAAATTCCTATGGGATATACATTGGGACACAGAACTCGGAACCAAGTCCGTACAAGACATGATGGACTATGTCACCCAAAAATGTCAGGAGGCTGTAAGCAGGTTTGTCCCAGCCCGACAGGAAAAAAACAGAGAAGCAAAGGAAGAATCCGTGGTTTAATAAGGAATGTATGAAAGCAAAGGAGCAGAACAAAAGGGCATGGAGGAACTTCCGTAATAGCAGAACACCAGAAAGTAGAGAGAGATACCAGAGAACCAGGAACGAGTATGTCAGTGTGAGAAGAGCAGCTGAGAAAAGGTATGAAAATGATATAGCTAATAAAGCCAAGACCGAACCCAAGCTACTACACAGTCACATCAGGAGGAAGACAACAGTGAAGGAACAGGTGATGAAACTTAGGGTGGGCGAGGACAGGTACACAGAGAATGACAAAGACGTGTGTGAAGAACTCAACAAAAGGTTCCAGGAGGTCTTTACAATAGAACAGGGAGATGTCGCGGCGCAAGAAGAGGTGGCAGCAAACCAGGTGACCTTGGATAGGTTCGAAATTACAAGAGATGAGGTCAAGAAGCACCTATTGGAGCTGGATGTGAGAAAAGCTGTTGGGCCGGATGGAATCTCGCCATGGGTATTGAAAGAGTGTGCAGGAGAACTTTGCCTACCGCTCTCCATAGTGTATAGTAGGTCACCGGAAACGGGGGACCTACCAGAAATATGGAAGGCTGCTAATGTAGTACCAATATACAAAAAGGGTGACAGACAAGAGGCACTGAACTACAGGCCAGTGTCCTTAACTTGTATACCATGCAAGGTGATGGAGAAGATTGTGAGAAAAATCCTAGTAACACATCTGGAGAGAAGAGACTTCGTGACAACCCATCAACATGGGTTCAGGGAGGGTAAATCTTGCCTTACAGGATTGATAGAATTCTACGATCAGGTGACAAAGATTAAACAAGAAAGAGAAGGGTGGGCGGACTGCATTTTTTTGGACAGTCGGAAAGCCTTTGACACAGTACCCCATAAAAGGGTGATGCATAAGCTAGAGAAACAGGCAGGAGTAACTGGTAGGGCGCTCCAGTGGATAAGGGAGTACCTAAACAATAGGAAGCAGAGAGTTACAGTGAGGGGTGAGACCTCAGACTGGCTTGAAGTCACCAGTGGAGTCCCACAGGGCTCTGTACTTGGACCTATCCTGTTTCTGATATACGTAAATGATCTCCCAGAGGGTATAGACTCATTCCTCTCAATGTTTGCTGACGACGCCAAAATTATGAGAAGGATTAAGACAGAGGAGGACAGCTTGAGGCTTCAAGAAGACCTGGACAAGCTGCAGGAATGGTCGAACAAATGGCTGTTAGAGTTTAATCCAAGCAAATGTAATGTAATGAAGATAGGGGTAGGAAGCAGGAGACCAGATACAAGGTATCACTTGGGAGATGAAATACTTCAAGAGTCCGAGAGAGAGAAAGACCTGGGGGTTGATATCACGCCAGACCTGTCCCCTGATGCTCATATCAAGAGGATAACAGCAGCAGCATATGCCAGGTTGGCTAACATAAGAACGGCCTTTAGAAACTTGTGTAAGGAATCTTTCAGAACATTATATACCACATATGTCAGATCAATCCTGGAGTATGCGGCACCAGCATGGAGTCCATATCTAGTCAAGCATAAGACTAAAATGGAAAAGGTTCAAAGGTTTGCCACCAGACTAGTACCCGAGCTGAGAGGTATGAGCTACGAGGAGAGACTACGGGAATTAAACCTCACTTCGTTGGAAGACAGAAGAGTTAGGGGGGACATGATCACCACATTCAAGATCCTCATGGGAATTGACAGGGTTTATAAAGACAGGCTGTTTAACATAAGGGGCACACGCACTAGGGGACACAGGTGGAAATTGAGTGCCCAAATGAGCCACAGAGATATTAGAAAGAACTTTTTTAGTGTCAGAGTGGTTGACAAATGGAATGCATTAGGAAATGATGTGGTGGAGGTTGACTCCATACACAGTTTCAAGTGTAGATATGATAGAGCCCAATAGGCTCAGGAACCTGTACACCTGTTGATTGACAGTTGAGAGGCGGGACCAAAGAGCCAGAGCTCAACCCCCGCAAGCACAACTAGGTGAATACATCAACCTGCCATGTGTACGTTCAGAGTTGTGTATATTAGCAAATGTACACAAAGTTGTGTACATTTGTGTACAGGTGTGTGTGTACAAACATTCATGTGAGTGTACTCTATTACCTGGTTGATGGGGTTCTGTGAGTTCTTCTACTTCCCAAGCCCGGCCCGTGGCCTGGCTTGACTTGTGAGCGCTTGGTCCAGCAGGCTGATACTTGGAGCGGCCCGCAGGCGTCATACCCACCAAAGCCCGGTTGGTCCGGTACTCCTTGAAGAAAACTATCTAGTTTTCTGTTGAAGATGTCAACGGTCGTTGCCACAATATTTCTTATACTCACTGGGAGGATGTTGAATAACTATGGACCTCTGATGTTTATACAGTGTTCTCTGACTGTGCCTATGGCACCTGCTCCTCATTGGTTCAATTTTTTCCTTTCTTCCATATCGTTCACTCCAGTACGTTGGTATTTTACTGTGTAGATTTGGTACTTGGCCCTCCAGCACTTTCCACTTGTATATTATTTGATATCTCTCTCTCTCTTCTCCTTTCTAGTGAGTACATTTGGAGAGCTTTGAAAAGATCCCGATAATTTAGGTGCTTTATCGCGCCCATGCGTGCCGTATATGTTCTCTGTATTCCCGTCATTTCAACAATCTCTCCTGCTCTGAAGGGGGAAGTGAGTTCTGAGCAGGACTCAAGACAGAACAACACAAGTGATTTGAATAGTACAACCATTGTGATGGGATCCCTGGATTTGAAAGTTCTTGTAATCCATCCTATAATTTATCTGGCTGATGCAATATTTGCTTGGTTATACTCCATAAACGTTAGGTCGTCGGACATCATTATTTTCAAATCCTTAAAATACTGTTTTCTTACTATGGGCAGATTTGATTGTGTTTTGTTCCCTGTATTATGTTTAAGGTCCTCATTTTTACCGTACCTGAGTACCTGGAATTTATCAGTTAAACATCATTTTTGTTGTTGCCCATTCGTAAACTTTATTAAAATCTGCTTGTAGTTTTTCAATGTCTTCAGCAGAGGTAATTTTCATGCTGATTTTTGTGTCATCTGCAAAGGATGACAAGAAGCTGTGACTTGTATTTTTATCTATATCTGATATGAGAATAAGGAAAAGCAGTGGTGCAAGGACTGTACCTTGTGGTACAGAACTTTTAACTGCCCTTGGACTCGATTTTATTTGATTGACTGTTACTCTTTGTGTTCTGTCTGACATTCTAAAAAGCCAGACCAAAGAGCCAGACCCCCGCAAGCCCAACTAGGCGAGAACAAATAGGTGAGTACTCCCATTCAAAAGTGTGCACAAATTCATGACCAGAATGCAAACACACACACACACACACACAATGGTCCAACAAATGGCTGTTGAAGTTCAACCCGAGTAAATGCAAAGTAATGAAACTAGGCAGTGGAAATAGGAGGCTAGACACAGGATACAGAATAGGAGATGAAGTACTTAATGAAACGAACAGAGAGAAAGATCTAGGCGTTGATATCACACCAAACCTGTCTCCTGAAGCCCACATAAAAAGAATAACGTCTGCGGCATATGCGAGGTTGGCTAACATCAGAACAGCGTTCAGGAACCTGTGTAAGGAATCATTCAGAATCTTGTACACCACATATGTAAGACCAATCCTTGAGTATGCGGCCCCAGCATGGAGCCCGAACCTTGTCAAGCACAAGACGAAACTGGAAAAAGTCCAAAGGTATGCCACTAGACTAGTCCCAGAACTAAGAGGCATGAATTACGAGGAAAGGCTGTGGGAAATGCACCTTACGACACTGGAAGACAGAAGAGCAAGGAGGGACATGATCACAACCTACAAAATCCTCAGAGGAATCGACCGGGTAAACAAGGATGAACTATTCAAAACTGGTGGGACGCGAACAAGGGGACACAGGTGGAAACTGAGTACCCACATGAGCCACAGAGACGTTAGAAGGATCTTTTTTCAGTGTCAGAGTAGTTAACGGATGGAATGCATTAGGCAGGGATGTGGTGGAGGCTGACTCCATACACAGTTTTAAATGTAGATATGATAGAGCCCAGTAGGCTCAGGAATCTGTACACCAGTTGATTGACAGTTGAGAGGCGGGACCTAAGAGCCAGAGCTCAACCCCCGAGAGCACAAATAGGTGAGTACAAATAGGTGAGTATACACACACACACACACACACACACGCACGCACACACACACACACACACACACACACACACACACGCACACACACACACACACCATATAATATATATATGAGTGGGATATTGGGAAGTTAAGATGGAAGCGCCCTTGGGAATGAGTGACCACAGTGTATTGAACTTTGAGTACCTGGTAGAGCTAGGACTTATCTCCCCCAAAAAAGAACTAGGAATCAAAAGGCTGGCATACCGAAAGGGGAATTATGAACAGATGAGAAGTTTCCTAAGTGAAATACCTTGGGACACAGACCTCAGAGATAAGTCTGTACAGGATATGATGGACTATGTTACCCAAAAGTGTCAGGAGGCAGTAAACAGGTTCATCCCGGCCCAAAGGGAAAAATCCGAGAAGCAACAGAAGAATCCATGGTATAATAGGGCATGTATGGAAGCGAAGAAACTGAACAAAAGGGCGTGGAGGAACTTCCGGAATAACAGAACACCAGAAAGCAGAGAGAGATACCAGAGAACCAGGAATGAGTACGTCAGGGTGAGAAGAGAAGCAGAGAAAAGTTTTGAGAATGATATAGCAAACAAAGCCAAGACCGAACTAAAGCTACTCCACAGTCACATCAGAAGGAAAACAACAGTGAAAGAACAGGTATTGAAACTTCGAACAGGCGAGGACATGTATACAGAAAATGACAGAGAGGTGTGTGAAGAACTCAACAAGAGGTTCCAGGAGGTCTTCACAATAGAACAAGGTGAGGTCACTGTGCTAGGAGAAAGGGAGGTAAACCAGGCGGCCTTAGAAGAGTTCGAAATTACGAGAGAGGAGGTCAAGAGACACCTGCTGGATCTGGATGTTAGAAAGGCTGTTGGTCCAGATGGGATCTCACCATGGATACTGAAAGAGTGTGCAGAGGCACTTTGCTTGCCACTCTCCATAGTGTAAAGTAAGTCACTGGAGACGGGAGACCTACCAGAAATATGGAAGATGGCGAATGTGGTCCCAATATACAAAAAGGGCGACAGGCAAGAGGCACTGAACTACAGGCCAGTGTCCTTGATTTGTATACCATGCAAGGTGATGGAGAAGATCGTGAGAAAAAAACTGGTAACACATCTGGAGAGGAGGGACTTCGTGACAAATCGCCAACATGGGTTCAGGGAGGGTAAATCTTGCCTTACAGGCTTGATAGAATTCTACGATCAGGTGACAAAGATTAAACAAGAAAAAGAGGGCTGGGCGGACTGCATTTTCTTGGATTGTCGGAAAGCCTTTGAAACAGTACCGCATAAGAGGGTGGTACATAAGTTGGAGAGACAGGCAGGTGTAGCTGGTAAGGTGGCGATGCTAAAATTATGAGAAGGATTAAAACAGAAGAGGACTGTTTGAGGCTTCAAAAAGACCTAGACAAGCTGAAGGAATGGTTGAACAAATGGTTGTTAGAGTTTAACCCAACCAAATGTAATGTAATGAAGATAGGTGTTGGGATCAGGAGGCCAGATACAAGGTATCATCTGGTAGAGGAAAATCTTCAGGAGTCAGAGAAGGAAAAAGACTTGGGGGTTGATATCACGCCAGACCTGTCCTCTGCAGCACATTTCAAGCGGATAACATCAGCGGCATATGCCAGGCTGGCCAACATACGAACGGCATTCAGAAACTTGTGTAAAGAATCATTCAGAACTTTGTATACCACATATGTCAGGCCAATCGTGGAGTATGCAGCCCCAGCATGGAGTCCATATCTACTAGTCAAGGATAAGACTAAACTGGAAAAGGTTCAAAGGTTTACCAACAGACTAGTACCCGAGCTGAGAGGTATGAGCTACAAGGAGAGACTACGGGAATTAAACCTCACTTCGCTGGAAGACAGAAGTTAGGGGGGACATGATCACCACATTCAAGATTCTGAAGGGAATTGATAGGGTAGATAAAGACAGTCTATTTAACACAAGGGGAACACGCACAAGGGGACACAGGTGGAAACTGAGTGCCCAAATGAGCCACAGAGATATTAGAAAGAACTTTTTTAGTGTCAGAGTGGTTGACAAATGGAATGCATTAGGAAGTGATGTGGTGGAGGCTGACTCCATACACAGTTTCAAGTGTAGATATGACAGGGCCCAATAGGCTCAGGAATCTGTACACCTGTTGATTGACGGTTGAGAGGCGGGACCAAAGAGCCAGAGCTCAACCCCTGCAAACGCAACTAGGTGAGTACAACTAGGTGAGTACCAGGTGGCAGCAAACCAGGAGACCTTGGAAAGGTTCGAAATTACAAGAGATGAGGTCAAGAAGCACCTATTGGAGCTGGATGTGAGAAAAGCTGTTGGGCCGGATGGAATCTCTCCATGGGTATTTAAAGAGTGTGCAGGAGCACTTTGCTTGCCACTCTCCATAGTGTAGAGTAGGTCACTGGAAACGGAAGACCTACCAGAAATATGGAAGACTGCTAATGTAGTACCAATATACAAAAAGGGTGACAGACAAGAGGCACTGAACTACAGGCCAGTGTCCTTAACTTGTATACCATGCAAGGTGATGGAGAAGATTGTGAGAAAAATCCTAGTAACACATCTGGAGAGAAGAGACTTCGTGACAACCCATCAACATGGATTCAGGGAGGGTAAATCTTGCCATACAGGCTTGATAGAATTCTACAATCAGGTGACAAAGATTAAGCAAGAATGAGAAGGAGGGGCGGACTACATTTTTTTGGACTGTCAACTGCCTTTGACACAGTACCCCATAAAAGGTTGATGCATAAGCTAGAGAAACAGGCAGGAGTAACTGGTAGGGCGCTCCGGTGGATAAGGGAGTACCTAAGCAATAGGAAGCAGAAAGTTACAGTGAGGGGAGAGACCTCAGAATGGCGTGAAGTCACCAGTGGAGTTCCACAGGGCTCTGTGCTTGGACCTATCCTGTTTCTGATGTACATAAATAGTCTCCCAGAGGGTATAGACTCATTACTCTCAATGTTTGCTGACGACGCCAAAATTATGAGAAGGATTAAGACAGAGGAGGACAGCTTGAGGCTTCAAGAAGACCTGGACAAGCTGCAGAACCGGTCGAACAAATGACTGTTAGAGTTTAACCCAAGCAAATGTAATGTAATGAAGATAGGGGTAGGAAGCAGGAGACCAGATACAAGGTATCATTTGGGAGATGAGATACTTCAAGAGTCAGAAAGAGAGAAAGACCTGGGGGTTGATATCACGCCAGACCTGTCCCCTGAAGCTCATATCAAGAGGATAACATCAGCAGCATATGCCAGGTTGGCAAACATATGAACGGCCTTTAGAAACTTGTGTAAGGAATCTATCAGAACATTATATACCACATATATCAGACCATTCCTGGAGTATGCGGCTCCAGCATGGAGTCCATTTCTAGTCAAGCATAAGACTAAACTGGAAAAGGTTCAAAGGTTTGCCACCAGACTAGTACCCGAGCTGAGAGGTATGAGCTACGAGGAGAGACTACGGGAATTAAACCTCACTTCGTTGGAAGACAGAAGAGTTAGGGGGGAGATGATCACCACATTCAAGATTCTCAAGGGAATCGACAGGGTTGATAAAGACAGGCTATTTAACACAAGGGGCACACGCACTAGGGGACACAGGTGGAAATTGAGTGCCCAAATGAGCCACAGAGATATTAGAAAGAACTTTTTTAGTGTCAGAGTGGTTGACAAATGGAATGCATTAGGAAGTGATGTGGTGGAGGCTGACTCCATACACAGTTTCAAGTGTAGATATGATAGAGCACAATAGGCTGAGGAATCTGTACACCTGTTGATTGACGGTTGAGAAGCGTGACCAAAGAGCCAGAGCTCAACCCCCGCAAACATAACTAGGTGAGTACACACACACACACTCATAAATGTGTGTGTGTGTGTGTTTGTGTGTGAATATATTCAATGGAATGCACTAGGAAGTGATGTGGAGGAGGCTGACTCCCTACACAGTTTCAAATATAGGTATGATAGAGCCCAGTAGGCTCAGGAATGTGTACACCAGTTGATTGACAGTTGAGAGGTGGGACCAAAGAGACAAAGCTCAACCCCCGCAAACACAATTAGGTGAGTATAATTTGGTGAATACACACACACACACACAAACACACACACACAAACACACACACACGCACACACACACACCTTGTGTGTGTGTGAAGTTCCACTTCAACTGATTTTTCAGGCATTCCTGTGTACAGGAGTTTTAGCTGATGTGTGGAAAAAGGCTAACATAGTTCCAATCTACAAAAGTAGAAGCAGGGAAGACCCCCTTAATTATAGACCTGTATCATTGACACGTGTAATAGTGAAAATATTGGAAAAAATAATTAAAACTAAATGGGTAGAATACATGGAGGAAAACGATATAATATCAGACAGACAGTATGGTTTTTGATCTGGAAGATCCTGTGTATCGAACTTACTCAGTTTTTATGATCGAGCCACAGAGATTTTACAGGAAAGAGATGGTTGGGTTGACTGCATCTATCTGGACCTAAAAAAGGCTTTCGACAGAGTTCCACATAAGAGGTTGTTCTGGAAACTGGAACATATTGGAAGGGTGACAGGTAACTTACTAACATGGATGTAAAATTTCCTGACAGAAAAATGTGGGCCGTAATCAGAGGCAATGTATCGGATTGGAGGAATGTCACGAGTGGAGTACCACAGGGTTCAGTTCTTGCACCAGTGATGTTTATTGTCTACATAAACGATCTACCAGTGGGAATACAGAATTACATGAACATGTTTGCTAAGATAATAGGGAAGATAAGAAACCTAGATGATTGTCATGCCCTTCAAGAAGACCTGGACAAAATAAGTATATGGAGCAACACCTGGCAAATGAAATTTAATGTGAATAAATGCCATGTTATGGAATGTGGAATTGGAGAACATAGAACCCATACAACCTATAAATTATGGGAGAAATCTTTAAAGAATTCTGAGAAAGAAAGGGATCTATGTATGGTTCTAGATAGAAAACTATCACCTGAGGACCACATTAAGAACATTGTGCGAGGAGCCTATGCCACACTTTCTAACCTCAGAATTGCTTTTAAATACATGGATGGAGAAATACTAAAGAAATTGTTCACGACTTTTGTTAGACCAGGGAGGGAGCCGGTCGGCCGAGCGGACAGCACGCTGTACTTGTGGTCCTGTCGTCCTGGGTTTGATCCCAGGCGCCGGCGAGAAACAATGGGCAGAGTTTCTTTCACCCTATGCCCCTGTTACCTAGCAGTAAAATAGGTACCTGGGTGTTATTCAGCTGTCACGGGCTGCTTCCTGGGGGTGGAGGCCTGGTCGAGGACCGGGCCGCGGGGACACTAAAAAAAAACCCTAAAATCATCTCAAGATAAGGAGACCAAAGCTGGATATGGAGCGGTTGTGTGGTGCCCATATCTTAAGGAGCACATCAACAAACTGGAAAAGGTGCAACGACATGCCACTAAGTGGCTCCCAGAACTGAAGGACAAGAGCTACAAGGAGACGTTAGAGACATTAAATAAGCAAAAACTAGAAGATAAAAGAAAAAGAGGCGATATGATCACTACGTTCAAAATAGTACCAGGAATTGATAAAATTGATAGGGAAGAATTCCTGAGACCCGGAACTTCAAGAACAAGAGGTAATAGATTTAAACTAACGAAACAAAGCTGCCGGAGAAATATAAGAAAATTCACTTTTGTAAACAGAGTGGTAGACGGTTGGAACAAGTTAGGTGAGAAGGTGGTGGAGGCCAAGACCGTCAGTAATTTCAAAGCATATGACAAGGAGTGCTGGGAAGACGGGACACCACAAGCGTAGCTCTCATCCTGTAACTACACTTAGGTAATTACACACACACACACACACACACACACACACACACACATACACACACACACACACACACACACATCGCCCATACACACACTCTTCCCCTCCCCACTCTCCCTCTCTCCCACTCCCTCTCTCCCTCTCCCACTATCTCTCTCCTGCTCTCTCTCTCCTGCTCTCTCTCTCCTGCTCTCTCTCTCTCTCTCTCTCTCTCTCTCTCTCTCTCTCTCTCTCTCTCTCTCTCTCTCTCTCTCTCTCTCTCTCTCTCTCTCTCTCTCTCTCTCTCTCTCTCTCTCTCCCTCCCTCCCCCTCTCCCTCCCTCTCTTTCCTTCCCCCTCCCTCCCCCTCTCCCTCCCTCTCTTTCCTTCCCCCTCCCTCTCTGCCCACACACACACACACACACACACCTCCCCCCCCTCTCTCCCTCACCCGCTCTCTCCCTCACCCGCTCTCTCCCTCACCCACTCTCTCCCTCACCCACTCTCTCCCTCTCCTCTCTCTCCCTCCCGCCTCTCTCTCCATCTCCTCCCCCCCCCCTCCCCTTCTACTTTCTTCTCACTTCAGTGGAAGGGTCGGATCCCCCCCCACCCACCCATTTATCTCTCCCTTTATCACTCCCTTTCTCTCTCTCTCTTTCTCTCTCTCTTCCTCTCTCTCTCTCTCTCCCTCCCCCATCCCAACAGGGTCAAGCATGGCAGCCAGAGGTCCCAGGGGAACAGGAAAGAGCCAAGGTGACGAGATGAAGGAAATGTTCGCCCAGTTTCTGGAGGACATCAAGAGTGAGATGCAAGAAATGATGCAGGAAATGAAGAACGAAATAAGCAACCTGAAAAGAGAGCTGACAGCAGCAAAGGAGGAGATTAGAGCCCTCAAAGAAAATGGTATCGAGGCTGAGAATCAGAAAACCACCCAGGGAGAAGGTGGTAATAGTTTTCTGGATGAGAATGCCACAATAAAAGCAACATTTGCGGAAATACTAAAAAAAAATAACTCTGAAGTAATGACTGCAGTGATGGAGGTGGCCATGAAAGCAGCCACCTCGCAGGAGGCGGCACGCTCCACTAGCCAACTGCTGGAAAGGAACAGATCAGTGGTTGCTGTGGGTATTAAGGAACAGGAAGGATCTAATAGGACAGAGTGGAGTGACAAGGACAAAGCAGCAGTGAATGAAGTACTAAAGGCACTAGACATGGAAGGGGCTGAGCATAGCATTGAGAAGGTTTTCAGGCTAGGCCGGTACAACAAAGACCGAGACCGAATGATAAAGATAGTGTTTGCAAACGAGAACACAAAGGAGAAGATCCTATCAAGGAAGAGCTCCCTGAAAAACGTGGGAAAATTAAAAAATGTATTCCTCCAAAGAGACATGACAAGGGAGGAGAGAGCCGTGGCGGCAGAAGCAAGGAAGAGGCGCAGGGCGAGAGGGGAAAACCAGGAAGTCACAGCTCCCAACCCAACACCCCCAGAGGCGAGGGGGGAACCCACAACCAGCTACCCAGTAACGCCAGAAGGGAGGACAACCCCGCCTCCCTCCTCTGCATAGAAAACCCCCCTACCCCAAACCCTCCCTGCCCCCACTCAAATGTTCAGCAAAATCTCCCTCCCCCCACACCCAATCCCCACCCTTCTACCCCTCCCCTCCTCCCGAGTCCTCCCTCCCCCCCTTTCCTTCCCGTCCTCCCTCCCCTTTCACCCCATACCCTCCCTGTCCCTCCCCCTTCACTGGATCCCCCGCACCTCATCCCAGTATCCTCTGAGACCCTGTTATCCACCTCACAGGTCCTCACACCCATGGAACAGCCTCCCCCACCAGCAGAACACTCACCAAGGAGGCGATTTGAGAAGGGACAGAAGAAAGTGAGCCTCAAAGCGATGTACACAAACATAGATGGAATTACAAATAAAGCAAATGAGCTTGGAGAACTGGTACTAGAGGAAAACCCAGACATAATAGCCCTCACAGAAACAAAGATCACGAAAACGATAACAAATGCAGTGTTCCCACAGGACTATTATGTTATGAGGAAAGAGAGGGAAGGAAGAGGTGGGGGTGGTGTAGCTCTGCTGGTAAGACAAGGCTGGGATTTTGAGGAGATGGATATTCAGGGCTGTGAAGGTTTTAGTGACTACATAGCAGGTACTGTAACAAATGGAGGGAAAAAAATTATAGTCGCAGTCATATATAATCCACCACCAAATGACAGAAGACCTAGACAGGAATATGATAGAAACAACATGGCCACCATTAACATAATAGAAAGAGCAGCTTCTGTTGCTAGCAGGAATGGATCTGGACTACTAATTATGGGAGACTTCAACCATGGGAAGATAGATTGGAAGAACAGAGACCCGCATGGAGGACCAGAAACATGGAGAGCTAAGCTGCTGGACGTGGCAACAAGAAACTTTCTAAGCCAGCACACCAAAGAACCAACAAGAATGAGAGGAGAAGATGAACCAGCAATGCTTGATTTGATATTTACCCTAAATGAATGGGATATAAGGGAAGTTAAGATGGAAGCGCCCTTGGGAATGAGTGACCACAGTGTATTGAACTTTGAGTACCTGGTAGAGCTAGGACTTATCTCCCCCCAAAAAGAACTAGGAATCAAAAGGCTGGCATACCGAAAGGGGAATTATGAACAGATGAGAAGTTTCCTAAGTGAAATACCTTGGGACACAGACCTCAGAGACAAGTCTGTACAGGGTATGATGGACTATGTTACCCAAAAGTGTCAGGAGGCAGTAAACAGGTTCATCCCGGCCCAAAGGGAAAAATCCGAGAAGCAACAGAAGAAGCCATGGTATAATAGGGAATGTATGGAAGCGAAGAAACTGAACAAAAAGGCGTGGAGGAACTTCCGGAATAACAGAACACCAGAAAGCAGAGAGAGATACCAGAGAACCAGGAATGAGTACGTCAGGGTGAGAAGAGAAGCAGAGAAAAATTTTGAAAATGATATAGCAAACAAAGCCAAGACCGAACCAAAGCTACTCCACAGTCACATCAGAAGGAAAACAACAGTGAAAGAACAGGTATTGAAACTTAGAACAGGCGAGGACAGGTATACAGAGAATGACAGAGAGGTGTGTGAGGAACTCAACAAGAGGTTCCAGGAGGTCTTCACAATAGAACAGGGTGAGGTCACTGTGCTAGGAGAAAGGGAGGTAAACCAGGCGGCCTTGGAGGAGTTCGAAATTACGAGAGAGGAGGTCAAGAGACACCTGCTGGATCTGGATGTTAGAAAGGCTGTTGGTCCAGATGGGATCTCACCATGGGTACTGAAAGAGTGTGCAGAGGCACTTTGCCTGCCACTCTCCATAGTGTATAGTAAGTCACTAGAGACGGGAGACCTACCAGAAATATGGAAGACGGCGAATGTGGTCCCAATATACAAAAAGGGCGACAGACAAGAGGCACTGAACTACAGGCCAGTGTCCTTGACTTGTATACCATGCAAGGTGATGGAGAAGATCGTGAGAAAAAACCTGGTAACACATCTGGAGAGAAGGGACTTCGTGACAAATCGCCAACATGGATTCAGGGAGGGTAAATCTTGCCTTACAGGCTTGATAGAATTCTACGATCAGGTGACACAGATTAAGCAAGAAAGAGAGGGCTGGGCGGACTGCATTTTCTTGGATTGTCGGAAAGCCTTTGACACAGTACCGCATAAGAGGCTGGTACATAAGCTGGAGAGACAGGCAGGTGTAGCTGGTAAGGTGCTCCAGTGGATAAGGGAGTATCTAAGCAATAGGAAGCAGAGAGTTACGGTGAGGGGTGAGACCTCCGATTGGCGTGAAGTCACCAGTGGAGTCCCACAGGGCTCTGTACTCGGTCCTATCTTGTTTCTGATATATGTAAATGATCTCCCGGAGGGTATCGATTCATTTCTCTCAATGTTTGCGGACGATGCTAAAATTATGAGAAGGATTAAAACAGAAGAGGACTGTTTGAGGCTTCAAGAAGACCTAGACAAGCTGAAGGAATGGTCGAACAAATGGTTGTTAGAGTTTAACCCAACCAAATGTAATGTAATGAAGATAGGTGTAGGGAGCAGGAGGCCAGATACAAGGTATCATCTGGGAGAGGAAATTCTTCAGGAGTCAGAGAAGGAAAAAGGCTTGGGGGTTGATATCACGCCAGACCTGTCTCCTGCAGCACATATCAAGCGGATAACATCAGCGGCATATGCCAGACTGGCCAACATACGAACGGCATTCAGAAACTTGTGTAAAGAATCATTCAGAACTTTGTATACCACATATGTCAGGCCAATCCTGGAGTATGCAGCCCCAGCATGGAGTCCATATCTAGTCAAGGATAAGACTAAACTGGAAAAGGTTCAAAGGTTTGCCACCAGACTAGTACCCGAGCTGAGAGGTATGAGCTACGAGGAGAGACTACGGGAATTAAACCTCACTTCGCTGGAAGACAGAAGAGTTAGGGGGGACATGATCACCACATTCAAGATTCTGAAGGGGATTGATAGGGTAGATAAAGACAGTCTATTTAACACAAGGGGCACACGTACTAGGGGACACAGGTGGAAACTGAGTGCCCAAATGAGCCACAGAGATATTAGAAAGAACTTTTTTAGTGTCAGAGTGGTTGACAAATGGAATGCATTAGGAAGTGATGTGGTGGAGGCTGACTCCATACACAGTTTCAAGTGTAGATATGACAGAGCCCGATAGGCTCAGGAATCTGTACACCTGTTGATTGACGGTTGAGAGGCGGGACCAAAGAGCCAGAGCTCAACCCCCGCAAACACAACTAGGTGAGTACAACTAGGTGAGTACACACACACACACACACACATACACACACACACACACACACACACACACACACACACACACACACACACACACACACACACACACACACACACACACACACACACAAGACGAAGCTGGAAAAAGTCCAAAGGTATGCCATAGACTAGTCCCAGAACTAAGAGGCATGAGTTACGAGGAAAGGCTGCGGGAAATGCACCTTACGACACTGGAAGACAGAAGAGTAAGGGGAGACATGATCACAACCTACAAAATCTTAAGAGGAATCGACCGGGTAAACAAGGATAAACTATTCAACACTGGTGGGACGCGAACAAGGGGACACAGGTGGAAACTGAGTACCCACATGAGCCACAGAGACGTTAGAAGGAACTTTTTCAGTGTCAGAGTAGTTAACGGATGGAATGCACTAGGCAGTGATGTGGTGGAGGCTGACTCCATACACAGTTTTAAATGTAGATATGATAGAGCCCAGTAGGCTCAGGAATCTGTACACCAGTTGATTGACAGTTGAGAGGCGGGACCAAAGAGCCAAAGCTCAACCCCCGCAAGCACAAATAGGTGAGTACAAATAGGTGAGTACACACACACACACACACACACACACACACACACACACACACACACACACACACACACACTCAAAGACACACCATGCTGGAGCCGGTGGCCGAGCGGACAGCACGCCAGACACGTGATCCTGTGGTCCCGGGTTCGATCCCGGGCGCCGCCGAGAAACGATGGGCAGAATTTCTTTCACCCTATGTACCTGTTACGTAGCAGTAAAATAGGTACCAGAGATAGGTAAATAGGCACATGAGACTGCAGTTCAAACTTGAGAGGCAGGCGTAGGCGGGGTGAAAGGCCCCAGCATGGATAAGGAACTACCTAATAGGAAGGAGCCAAAGTGATATGGTAAGGGGCGAGAAGTCGGACTGGCGAACAGTAACGAGTGAAGTAACTCAATGATCGGTGCTGGGACAAATTCTATTTCTAATATTTGTTAACGACAAGTTTACAGGAGTAGAGTCCTACATGTCGATGTTCGCGGATGACACAAAGTTGATGAGAAGAGTTGTGACAGCTGAGGATTGCAGGATCCTCCAAGAGGACCTGAACAGGTTGCTGAAAAATGGCTATGGAGTTCAACACGAGCAAATATAAAGTTATGAAAATGGGACTAGGTGATAGGAGACCAAAGGGACAGTACACAATGAAGGGAAACTGCCTACTTGTGTCGACATGAGAAAGAGACCTGCGGGTGGACGTAACACCTAATCTATCTCTTGAAGCACATATAAATAGGATCACGATAGCAGTGTACTCTACACAGGCAAAAGTTAGAACATCATTCTGAAACTTAAGTAGGGGGCATTTAGGGCGCTTTACACTGCCTACGTGAGGCCAGTCTTAGAGTATGCTGCCTCATCATTGAGTCTCCATCTGAAGAAGCATATAAGAAAACTGGAAAAGGTTCAGAGGTTTGCAACGGGACTAGTCCCAGAGTTACGAGGGATGGGCTATGAGGAGCGCCTGTCGGAACTGTGCCTTACGACACCAGAAAGAAGAAGGGAGAGGGGGAACATTATAGGAACGTATAAAATACTCAAGGGGATTGACAGAGTGGACATAGACGAAATGTTCACACGGAATAGTAACAGAACGAGGGGACATGGATGAAGCTGGAAACTCAAATGAATCACAGAGATGTTAGAAAGTTTTTTTTAGTGTGAGAGTAGTGGGAAAATGAAATGCACATAAGGAACAGGTTGTGGAAGCAAATACTTTACATAATTTTAAAACTAGGTATGATAGGGAAATAGAACCGTAGTCATTACTGTAAACAACCGATGCTCGAAAGGCGGGATCCAAGAGACAATGCTCGATCCTGCAGACACAAATAGGTGAGTACAAATAGGTGAGTACATACACACACACACTCGGTACACGGTAGAGTCACGTTTTTGATACACTCCTCGAAAAAGTATTCATAACTCGTGACATCTGAGTGATACCGAGGAAAACCATTATGGAACTGTATTACGAAGTGTAACACTCCGGATTGGAAATAGTTGATTCAGTGTCTGATAGTGCAAAGTAGCAAGTATCCAAGGAGTATGACATCAGTGTCACGGAGGAAACCTGGCGTCTGGCAGCAGTGCGAGCGCAAACAAGGCCTACAGAACGCTGATTGCTCCATTAACACTCACCTATTGTGCACTTCGGGGTTGAAGTGGCCGGTAAGTGTCAGTCTCTTGTGTCAATCTAACGGTGTACAGTGTTCATTTAGTATAAAATTTAGGCTTGGATATAAGTTAAATTAACTCAAACGAATCTCGAGAAATATACAGCTCTTCTGGCACTAGTTTTTCACACATAGGTGAGAAAGTAGTCGCCGCCAGAACACCCCCACACATCTTCCCATACCCCTCACCCTTATTCCTCCGCCACACACACACACACCATACCCCCCTTCCCCCCATAGTCCCAGCCACCAGCTACCCCAAGTCCCTTCCCCTCACCCTCCAGCACTGTCCATCCCCACCTCCCCTCCCTCTCCTCCTCTTTCCCTCCACATAACCCCACCAAAACAAACACACATACACATAAACACACAGGCTACCTCCAACTCCTCACCTCAAGACATTGAGTCACCACCCCTTCTCAAACTGTCCACACACACACACGTGTATCACAAAGAGGATTTGGCGACATAGTGTTTGACCATCCTACTCTCAGCCACCCTTCTCCTCTCCCTCTCCCCTCTCACTCTCCCACTCACTCTGTATCTCTCTCTCTCTCTCTCTCTCTCTCTCTCTCTCTCTCTCTCTCTCTCTCTCTCTCTCTCTCTCTCTCTCTCTCTCTCTCTCTCTCTCTCTCTCTCTCTCTCTCTCTCTCTCTCTCTCTCTCTCTATCTCTCTCTCTCTCTCTCTCTCTCTCTCTCTCTCTCTCTCTCTCTCTCTCTCTCTCTCTCTCTCTCTCTCTCTCTCTCTCTCTCTCTCTCTCTCTCTCTCTCTTGCTCTCCCATCTCTCTCTCTCTCTCTCTGTCTCTCTTGCTCTCCCACCTCCCTCCCTCCCTCTCCTCTCCTTTTCACTCTATCTCAACCCTCTCCCTCTTGCTCCATCTGTCACTTTGGCCCCCACGATCTCTCTCCCCTCCCGCACCTCTCTTTCTTCTCTGGATCCCACCCTATTTTTCATCCCCTTCTTTCTCCCCCTTCTCTCATCCTCTCTCTCTATCATCCCCGTCCTCTCTCTCTATCATCCCCGTCCTCTCTCTCTCTCTCTCTCTCTCTCTCTCTCTCTCTCTCTCTCTCTCTCTCTCTCTCTCTCTCTCTCTCTCTCTCTCTCTCTCTCTCTCTCTCTCTCTCTCTCTCTCTCTCTCTCTCTCTCTCTCTGCCCCCCTCCTGGCAAACCCTATCAATACATATTAGGAACAGGGACAAACATGGCAGCAAGGACTTCCAAGGGAACAGGGAAAAGTCAATGTAACAAAATGAAGGAAGTGTTTGCCCAGGTTTTGGAGGATATCAGAAGGGAGATGCTGGAAATGAATAATACAATAAGCAACCTGCAAAGCGAGCTGACAGTAGCAAAAGAGGAGATTAAAACCCTTAAAAAGAACAATACTGAAACGGAGGCTCAGATAATTATTCAAAGAGAAGATGAAAGTGGTACATTGGAAGGGACTGCCAAAGTACAAGCGACATTTGCAGAAATGCTAAAAAAGAACAAGGAAGTAATGTCCACAGTGAGGAAGGTAGCCATGAAAGCAGCCACCTAACAGGAAGCAGCAAAGGCAACTAGTCAACTGCTGGAAAGAAAAAGATCAGTGGTAGCTGTGGGTAATAAAGAGCAGGAAGGTTCCAATAGGACAGAATGGAACGATAAGGACAGAGCAGCCGCAAATGAAATACTAAGGAGGTTAGAGATGGAAGGAACTGAGCATAGAATTGAGAAGGTTTTCAGGATGGGCTGGTACAACAAGAACAGAGACCATGTGTTAAAGACAGTGTTTACAAACGAGACCACAAAGGAGAAGATTCTAACAAGGAAGAGCCACCTGCAGTATGGTGAAGAATTCAAAAAAGTATTCCTCCAGGGGGACATGACGAGGGAGGAGAGAGCCATGGCTGCAGAAGCAAGAAAGAAGCACAGGGCGAGAGAAGAAAACCAGGAAAACACAGCTCCCAACACAACATCCCTAGAGGTGAGGGGCGATCCCACAACCAGCAACCCAGTAACACCAGAGGGGAGGACAACTCCACCATCCTCTTCTGCATAGAAACCTCCCCTACCCCGAACCCTCCCTGCCCCCATTCAAATGTTCAGTCAACTCTCCCTACCCCCCCCTCACCCCACTCCTACCCTGCTACCCCTCCCCTACTCCCACCATGTCCCCCTTCCCCCCTTTCCCCCCACTGGCCTCCCTCCCACTTCATCCCATACCCTCCCTGTCCCACCTTCCCGTGACCCCCCCCCCCCCGCCCCTAACTCCAGTATCCTCTAAGACCCCGTTACCCATCCCATAAATCCTCATGTCCATCGAACAGCTTGACCCATCAGCAGAACGCTCACCAAGAAGGGAACATGAGAAAGGACAGAAGAAAGTCAATCTCAAGGCAATGTACAGTAACACAGATGGGATTACAAATAAAACAAATGAACTTGGAGAATGGGTACTTAAAGAAAACCCAGACATAATTGCACTCACAGACACAAAGCAAACAAAAACCATAACAAATGCAGTGTTTCCACAGGACTACTGTGATGTGAGGAAAGAGAGGGAAGGAAGAGGTGGTGGTGGTGTAGCTCTGCTGGTAAGAAATGGCTGGGATTTTGAGGAAATTGTTATTCAGGGCTGTGAAGGTTTCAGTGACTACTTGACAAGTACAATAGCAACTGGAGGACAAAAAATTATAGTCACAGTCATATATAACCCGCCACCAAATGACAGAAAACCCAGACAGGAATATGATAGAAACAACATGGCCACCATTAACATAATAGAGAGAACAGCGTCTCTCGCTAGTAGGAATAAAACTGGACTACTGATCATGGAGGACTTCAACTACTGAAAAATAGACTGGGAGAACAGAGACCCGCATGGAGGACCAGTTACATGGAGAGCTAAGCTGCTGGACGCGGCAACAAGAAACTTTCTAAGCCAACACATCAAGGGACCGACAAGAATGAGAGGGTAGGATGAACCAGCAATGCTTGATCTGATATTTACCCTCAATGAGTGGGATATAAGGGAAGTTAAGATGGAAGCGCCCTTGGGAATGAGTGATCACAGTGTATTGATCATTGAGTACTTGGTAGAGCTAGGACTTATCTGCCCCAAAAAAGAACTAGAAAACAAAAGGCTGGCATACAGAAAAGGGAATTATGAGGAGATGAGAAGTTTCCTAAGGGATATACCATGGCACACAGACCTCAGAGCTACGTCGGTACAAGACATGATGGACTATGTCACCCAAAAGTGTCAGGAGGCAGTAAACAGGTTTATCCCGGTCCAAAGAGAAAAATCCGGAAATCAAAAGAAAAATCCATGGTTTAACAGGGCATGTATGGAAGTAAAGGAACTGAACAAAAGGGCGTGAAATAGCCCTTAAATCCGAAATAACAGAACACTAGAATGCAGAGAGGGATATATCAGAGAACCAGGAATGAGCATGTTAGGGTGAGAAGAGAAGCAGAGAAAAATTATGAAAATGATATAGCAAACAAAGCCAAGACCGATCCAAAGCTACTCCACAGTCACACCAGAAGGAAAACAACAGCGAAAGAACAGGTAATGAAACTTAGAATAGGCGAAGACAGGTATACAGAGAACGACATAGAGGTGAGTGAAGAACTCAACAAGATGTTTCAGAAGGTCGTCACAATAGAACATGGTGAGGTTACTGTGCTAGGAAAGAGGCAGTAAACTAGGTGGCCTTGGAAGGGGGTTCAAAATTACGAGAGATGAGATCAAGAGAGACCTGTTGGATCTGGATGTAAGAAAGACTGTTGGTCCAGATGGGATCTCACCATGGGTACTGAAAGAGTGTGCAGAGGCACTTTGCTTGCCACTCTCCATAGTGTATAGTAGGTCACTGGAGACGGGAGACTTACCAGAAATATGGAAGGAAGCTAATGTGGTCCCAATGCACAAAAAGGGTGTCAGACAAGAGGCACTGAACAACAGGTCAGTGTCCATAACTTGTATGCCATGCAAAGTGCTGGAGAAGATCGTGAGAAAAAATCTAGTAACTCATCTGAAAGAAGGGACTTCGTGACAAATCGCCAACATGGGTTCAGGGAGGGTAAATCTTGCTTTACTGGCTTAATAGAATTCTACGATCGGGTGGCAAAGAATAAGCAAGAACGAGAAGGCTTTGCGGACTTCATTTTTTTTGTACTGTCGGAAAGCCTTTGACACAGTCCCCCATAAGAGGCTGGTACATAAGCTGGAGAGACAGGGAAGGGTAACTGGTAAAGTGCTCCAGTGGATAAGGGAATACCTAAGCAATAGGAAGCAAAGAATTGCAGTGAGGGGTGAGACCTCAGATTAACGTGAAGTCACCAGTGGAGTCCCACGGGGCTCTGTACTCGGTTCTATCCTGTTGCTGATATATGTAAATGATCTCCCAGAGGATATAAACTCATCCTCTTAATGTTTGCTGACGATGCCAAAATTATGAGAATGATTAAGACAGAGGAGGACTGCTTGAGGCTTCAAGAAGACCTAGACAAACTAAAGGAATGGTCGAACAAATGGTTGTTAGAGTTTAACCCAAGCAAATGTAATGTAATAAAGATAGGTGTAGGGAGCGGGAGACCAGTTAGGGGGTATCATTTGGAAGATGAAATTCTTCAAGAGTCAGGGAAAGAGAAAGACCTGGGGGTTGATATCACGCCAGACCTGTCCCATGAAGCCCATATCAAGAAGATAACATCAGCAGCATATACAAGGATGGCTAACATAAGAACAGCGTTTAGACACTTGTGCAAAGAATCATTCAGAAATTTGTATACCACCTATGTTAGACCAATCCTGGAGTATGCAGCCCCAGCATGGAGTCCAAATCTAGTCGAGCATAAGACTAAAATGGCAAAAAGTTCAAAGGTGTGCCACCAGACTAGTACCCGGGCTGAGAGGTATGAACTACAAAGGAAAGACTATGGGAATTAAACCTCACGTCACTGGAAGACAGAAGAGTTAGGGGGGATATGATCACTACGCACAAGATTCTCAGAGAAATAGACAGGATATATAAAGACAGGTCATTTAACACAAGGGGCACATGCACTAGCGGACACAGGTGGAAACTGAGTGCCCAAATGAGCCACAGAAACGTTAGAATGAATTTTTTTAGTGTCAGAGTGCTTGACAAATGGAATGCATCAGTCAGTGATGTGGTGGAGGCTGACTCCTTACACAGTTTCAAGTGTAGATATGATTGAGTCCAACAGGAACCTATACATCAGTTGATTGAAAGTTGAGAGGCGGGACCAAAGAGCCAGAGCTCAACCCCCGGAAGCACAAATAGGTGAGTATACACACACACACACTTTTTCAGTGTCAGAGTAGTTAACGGATGAAATGCATTAGGCAGTGATGTGGTGAAGGCTGACTCCATACACAGTTTCAAATGTAGATATGATAGAGCCCAGTAGGCTCAGGAATCTGTACACCTGTTGATTGACGGTTGAGAGGCGGGACCAAAGAGCCAGAGCTCAACCCCCGCAAACACAACTAGGCGAGTACAACTAGGTGAGTACACGCACACACACACATTAATAAATAAAATGAAAAAAACATTAGTTAGTAGTTAGTTACACTTGATTGATTGATAGTTGAGAGGCGGGCCGAAAGAGAGCAGAGCTCAACCCTCGGAAGACCAACTAGGTGAATACACACACACACACAACTTAATTAAAACGCTCACTATAGTATGCTATATAGCTCCGGCCTGGAACCCCACCTGCAAAAGAGTCAAACTGCAATTAGAAAAATCCCTCAGAAGCGAATATACACTACAATGTTTTTCTTTCACTGAGGGGGACTGAATTACATGGTATGGTTCCGGGTGCTCGACCTTACCACAGAGTAGACATGATAAAAGCATACAAGATACTCACATTGTGGACATAAAAATATTAAAAATACTCGCAAGGATGGGGGGGGGGGAAGGGCTACAAAAAACGTAAAAAATGCTCATATATGGGACCTAAGAACGTACAAAATGCTCATATGTGGGACCTTAGAACGTACAAAATGCTCATATGTGGGACCTTAGAACGTAAAAAATGCTCATATGTGGGACCTAAGAACGTGCAAAATACTCAGAGTGGACATGATAAGAACATACAAAATACTAATGGGAATGGACAGACAATTTGGTAATGCTCACCATAATGCACAGTGGAACTAGCGATTATAATTGGATATTAGGAGACATAAATTAGCTGTAGAGAGATTATGAAGAACGTTTTCACCACAAAAGTTTCAAGATAAAAGGCGTATTAAGAATTTTTACGGTAAATGTACCTCCCAATTAAACAGAAGATAAACTGGCAAATACCTCGAGAAAAAGAAGTCATTGTTTTGCTGGATTTGGTAGGTAAAAATATGAAGCCCAGGAGCTAGCTCAAGTCTGCAAGCAGATAGGTAAACACACACACACACACACACACACACACACACACACACACACACACACACACACACACACACACACACACACACACACACACACACACACACACACACACACACATACACATTCGTGACAACCCATCAACATGGGTTCAGGGAGGGGTAAATCTTGCCTTACAGGTTTGATAGAATTCTACGATCAGGTGACAAAGATTAAGCAAGAAAGAGAAGGATAGGCGTATTGCATTTTTTTGGACTGTCGGAAAGCCTTTGACACAGTACCCCATAAAAGGTTGATATATAAGCTGGAGAAACAGGCAGGAGTAACTGGTAGGGCGCTCCAGTGGATAAGGGAGTACCTAAGCAATAGGAAGCAGAGAGTTATATTGAGGGGTGAGACCTCAGAATGGCGTGAAGTCACCAGTGGAGTCCCACAGGGCTCTGTGCTTGGACCTATCCTGTTTCTGATATACGTAAATGATCTCCCAGAGGGTATAGACTCATTCCTCTCAATGTTTGCTGACGACGCCAAAATTATCAGAAGAATTAAGACAGGAGGACAGCTTGAGGCTTCAAGAAGACCTGGACAAGCTGCAGGAATGGTCGAACAAATAGCTGTTAGATTTTAACCCAAGCAAATGTAATGTAATGAAGATAGGGGTAGGAAGCAGGAGACCAGATACATGGTATCACTTGGGAGATGAAATACTTCAAGAGTCAGAGAGAGAGAAAGACCTGGGGGTTGATATCACGCCAGACTTGTCCCCCTGAAGCTCATATGAAGAGGATAACAGCAGCAGCATATGCCAGGTTGGCTAACATAAGAACGGCCTTTAGAAACTTGTGTAAGGAATCTTTCAGAACATTATATACCACATATGTCAGACCAATCCTGGAGTATGCGGCTCCAGCATGGAGTCCATATCTAGTCAAGCATAAGACAACTGGAAAAGGTTCAAAGGTTTGCCACCAGACTGGTACCCGAGCTGAGAGGTATGAGCTACGAGGAGAGACTACGGGAATTGAACCTCACTTCGTTGGAAGACAGAAGAGTTAGGGGGGACATGATCACCACATTCAAGATTCTCAAGGGAATCGACCGGGTTGATAAAGACAGGCTATTTAACACAAGGGGCACACGCACTAGGGGACACAGGTGGAAACTGAGTGCCCAAATGAGCCACAGAGATATTAGAAAGAACTTTTTTAGTGTCAGAGTGGTTGACAAATGGAATGCATTAGGGGGTGATGTGGTGGAGGCTGACTCCATACACAGTTTCAAGTGTAGATATGACAGAGCCCGATAGGCTCAGGAATCTGTACACCTGTTGATTGACGGTTGAGAGGCGGGACCAAAGAGCCAGAGCTCAACCCCCGCAAACACAACTAGGTGAGTACACACACACACACACACACACACACACACATACACACATACACACACACACACACAACAACAACAGTACAGGTTGTTGTTAAACAACAACAGGTTAAACAGGTTAAACAACAGTAAAGGAACAGGTTATGGAATTAAGGATAGGGGCAGAAGGATTCACTACAAACGACAAGGAAGTGTGTGAGGAACTGAATAAGAAGTTCCAAGAGGTCTTCACCTTAGAGCAAGGAGAAATCCCAGTGATAAGAGAGGGAATAGCTAACCAGGAACCACTGAAAGAGTTTGAGATTACCAGCGGGGAAGTAAGGAAGTGTTTACTAGAGTTGGATGTGACAAAGGCTATAGGCCCAGATGGAATCTCCCCTTGGATACTAAAGGAAGGAGCAGAAGAACTGTGCCTCCCACTCTCCATAGTGTATAGCAAATCACTGGCAACAGGGGAACTGCCAGAAATTTGGAAAGCAGCTGACGTAGTCCCGATATACAAGAAAGGGGATAGACAGGAAGGACTGAATTACAGGCCAGTGTCCCTAACCTGCATACCATGCAAGCTAATGGAGAAGATTGTGCGAAGAAAGCTAGTGGAGCACCTGGAGCGAAAGAACTTTGTAACACAGCATCAACAGGGATGGCAGGTCCTGCCTCACAGGGTTACTTGAATCCTACGACCAGGCAACAAAAATCAGGCAAGAAAGAGAAGGGTGGGCAGACTGCATATTTTTGGATTGTCAGAAAGCCTTTGATACAGTGTCACACAAGAGGCTAGTAAAAAAGCTGGAGATGCAGGCTGGAGTGAAAGGGAAGGTACTCTGTTGGATACAGGAGTACCTAAGCAACAGGAGACAACGAGTCAGTGTGAGGGGTGAGGTCTCAGATTGGCGAGACGTTACGAGTGGAGTCCCACAGGGGTCAGTCCTTGGACCTATACTGTTTCTGATATATGTAAATGATCTCCCAGAGGGTATAGAATCGTTTCTCTCAATGTTTGCCGATGATGCAAAAATTTTGAGGAGGATTGAAACTGAGGACGATAGTAGGAGGCTACAAGATGACCTAGACAGACTGAGTGAATGGTCCAACAAATGGCTGTTGAAGTTCAACCCGAGTAAATGCAAAGTAATGAAACTAGGCAGTGGAAATAAGAGGCCAGACACAGGATACAGAATAGGAGGTGAAGTACTTAATGAAACGAACAGAGAGAAAGATCTAGGAGTTGATATCACACCAAACCTGTCTCCTGAAGCCCACATAAAAAGAATAACGTCTGCGGCATATGCGAGGCTGGCTAACATCAGAACAGCGTTCAGGAACCTGTGTAAGGAATCATTCAGAATCTTGTACACAACATATGTAAGACCAATCCTGGAGTATGCGGCCTCAGCATGGAGCCCGTACCTTGTCAATCACAAGACGAAGCTGGAAAAATCCAAAGGTATGCCACTAGACTACTGCCAGAACTAAGAGGCATGAGTTACGAGGAAAGGCTGCGGGAAATGCACCTTACGACACTGGAAGACAGAAGAGTAAGGGGAGACATGATCACAACCTACAAAATCCTCAGAGGAATCCACCGGGTAAACAAGGATGAACTATTCAACACTGGTGGGACGCGAACAAGGGGACACAGGTGGAAACTGAGTACCCACATGAGCCACAGAGACGTTAGAAGGAACTTTTTCAGTGTCAGAGTAGTTAACGGATGGAATGCACTAGGCAGTGATGTGGTGGAGGCTGACTCCATACACAGTTTTAAATGTAGATATGATAGAGCCCAGTAGGCTCAGGAATCTGTACACCTGTTGATTGACAGTCGAGAGGCGGGACCAAAGAGCCTGGGCACTCAGTTTCCACCTGTGTCCGCTAGTGCATGTGCCCCTTGTGTTAAATGACCTGTCTTTATATACCCTGTCTATTTCTCTGAGAATCTTGTACGTGGTGTTCATATCCCCCCTAACTCTTCTGTCTTCCAGTGACGTGAGGTTTAATTCCCATAGTCTCTCCTTTGTAGTTCATACCTCTCAGCCCGGGTACTACTCTGGTGGCACACCTTTGAACTTTTTGCCATTTTAGTCTTATGCTCGACTAGATATGGACTCCATGCTGGGGCTGCATACTCCAGGATTGGTCTAACATAGGTGGTATACAAATTTCTGAATGATTCTTTGCACAAATGTCTAAACGCTGTTCTTATGTTAGCCATCCTTGTATATGCTGCTGATGTTATCTTCTTGATATGGGCTTCATGGGACAGGTCTGGCGTGATATCAACCCCCAGGTCTTTCTCTTTCCCTGACTCTTGAAGAATTTCATCTCCCAAATGATACCCCCTAACTGGTCTCCCGCTCCCTACACCTATCTTCATTGCATTACATTTGCTTGGGTTAAACTCTAACAACCATTTGTTCGACCATTCCTTTAGTTTGTCTAGGTCTTCTTGAAGCCTCAAGCAGTCCTCCTCTTTCTTAATCATTCTCATAATGTTGGCATCGTCAGCAAACATTAAGAGGAATGAGTTTATATCCTCTGGGAGATCATTTACATATATCAGCAACAGGATAGAACCGAGTACAGAGCCCCGTGGGACTCCACTGGTGATTTCACGTTAATCTGAGGTCTCACCCCTCACTGCAATTTTTTGCTTCCTATTCCTTAGGTATTCCCTTATCCACTGGAGCACTTTACCAGTTACCCTTCCCTGTCTCTCCAGCTTATGTACCAGCCTCTTATGGGGGACTGTGTCAAAGGCTTTCCGACAGTACAAAAAAAATGAAGTCCGCAAAGCCTTCTCGTTCTTGCGTAATCTTTGCCACCCGATCGTAGAATTCTATTAAGCCAGTAAAGCAAGATTTACCCTTCCTGAACCCATGTTGGCGATTTGTCACGAAGTCCCTTCTTTCAGATGAGTTACTAGATTTTTTCTCACGATCTTCTCCAGCACTTTGCATGGCATACAAGTTATGGACACTGACCTGTTGTTCAGTGCCTCTTGTCTGACACCCTTTTTGTGCATTGGGGCCACATTAGCTTCCTTCCATATTTCTGGTAAGTCTCCCGTCTCCAGTGACCTACTATACACTATGGAGAGTGGCAAGCAAAGTGCCTCTGCACACTCTTTCAGTACCCATGGTGAGATCCCATCTGGACCAACAGTCTTTCTCACATCCAGATCCAACAGGTCTCTCTTGATCTCATCTCTCGTAATTTTGAACCCTTCCAAGGCCACCTAGTTTACTGCCTCTTTCCTAGCACAGTAACCTCACCATGTTCTATTGTGACGACCTTCTGAAACATCTTGTTGAGTTCTTCACTCACCTCTATGTTAACTAAGAGGCATGAGTTAAGAGGAAAGGCTGCGGGAAATGCACCTTACGACACTGGAAGACAGAAGAGTAAGGGGAGACATGATCACAACCTACAAAATCCTCAGAGGAATCCACCGGGTAAACAAGGATGAACTATTCAACACTGGTGGGACGCGAACAAGGGGACACAGGTGGAAACTGAGTACCCACATGAGCCACAGAGACGTTAGAAGGAACTTTTTCAGTGTCAGAGTAGTTAACGGATGGAATGCATTAGGCAGTGATGTGGTGGAGGCTGACTCCATACACAGTTTTAAATGTAGATATGATAGAGCCCAGTAGGCTCAGGAATCTGTACACCAGTTGATTGAAAGTTGAGAGGCGGGACCAAAGAGCCAAAGCTCAACCCCCGCAAGCACAAAAAGGTGAGTACACACACACACACACACACACACACACACACACACACACACACACACACACACACACACACACACACAGACACACACACACACACACACACACACACTCAAATCGACAACATGGGTTCAGGGAGGGTAAATCTAGCCTTACAGGCTTGATAGAATTCTACGATCAGGTGACAAAGATTAAGCAAGAAAGAGAGGGCTGGGCGGACTGCATTTTCTTGGATTGTCGGAAAGCCTTTGACACAGTACCGCATAAGAGGCTGGTACATAAGCTGGAGAGACAGGCAGGTGTAGCTGGTAAGGTGCTCCAGTGGATAAGGGAGTATCTAAGCAATAGGAAGCAGAGAGTTACGGTGAGGGGTGAGACCTCCGATTGGCGTGAAGTCACCAGTGGAGTCCCACAGGGCTCTGTACTCGGTCCTATCTTGTTTCTGATATATGTAAATGATCTCCCGGAGGGTATCGATTTATTTCTCTCAATGTTTGCGGACGATGCTAAAATTATGAGAAGGATTAAAACAGAAGAGGACTGTTTAAGGCTTCAAGAAGAACTAGACAAGCTGACGGAATGGTCGAACAAATGGTTGTTTGAGTTTAACCCAACCAAATGTAATGTAATGAAGATACGTGTAGGGAGCAGGAGGCCAGATACAAGGTATCATCTGGGAGAGGAAATTCTTCTGGAGTCAGAGAAGGAAAAAGACTTGGGGGTTGATATCACGCCAGACCTGTCTCCTGCAGCACATATCAAGCGGATAACATCAGCGGCATATGCAAGGCTGGCCAACATACCAACGGCATTCAGAAACTTGTGTAAAGAATCATTCAGAACTTTGTATACCCCATATGTCAGGCCAATCCTGGAGTATGCAGCCCCAGCATGGAGTCCATATCTAGTCAAGGATAAGACTAAACTGGAAAAGGTTCAAAGATGTGCCACCAGACTAGTACCCGAGCTGAGAGGTATGAGCTACGAGGAGAGACTACGGGAATTAAACCTCACTTCGCTGGAAGACAGAAGAATTAGGGGGGACATGATCACCACATTCAAGATTCTGAAGGGAATTGATAGGGTAGATAAAGACAGTCTATTTAACACAAGGGGAACACGCACAAGGGGACACAGGTGGAAACTGAGTGCCCAAATGAGCCACAGAGATATTAGAAAGAACTTTTTTAGTGTCAGAGTGGTTGACAAATGGAATGCATTAGGAAGCAATGTGGTGGAGGCTGACTCCATACACAGTTTCAAATGTAGATATGATAGAGCCCGATAGGCTCAGGAATCTGTACACCTGTTGATTGACGGTTGAGAGGCGGGACCAAAGAACCAGAGCTCAACCCCCACAAAATCAACTAGGTGAGTACAACTAGGTAAGTACACACACACACACACACACACACACACACACACACACACACACACACACACACACAAACACACACACACACACACACACACACACAGAATGACAAGGAGGTGTGTGAAGAACTCAACAAGAGATTCCAGGAGGTCGTCACAATAGAACAAGGAGAAGCCCCTGCACTAAATGAAGAGGAGGCAAACCAAGCAACCTTGGAGGAATTTTACCTCACTAGTGATGAGGTCAAAAGGTGTCTGTTGGAGCTGGATGTAACAAACGCTGTTGGGCCTGATAGAATCTCACCATGGATACTAAAGGAAGGTGCAGAAGCACTAAGTGTGCCACTCTCTATGGTGTATAACAGGTCACTGGAAACAGGAGACCTACCAGAAAGTTGGAAGACAGCTAACGTAGTCCCAATATACAAGAAGGGAGACAGACAAGAGGCACTGAATTACAGGCCAGTTTCCCTAACTTGTATACCATGCAAGGTAATGGAGAAAACAGGGAGGAAAAGGCTCGTAGAACATCTGGAGTGAAATAACTTTGTAACACACCACCAACATGGGTTCAGAGATGGCAAATCGTGCCTCACAGGTTTAATAGAATTCTATGACCAGGCAACAAAAATTAGGCAGGAAAGAGAAGGGTGGGCCGACTGCATTTTCCTGGACTGCCAGAAAGTCTTTGACACAGTACCCCATAAAAGGCTGTTAAAAAAGTTGGAGCAACAGGCAGGAGTAAAAGGGAAGATGCTCCAGTAGATAAGGAAGTACTGAAGCAACAGGAAACAGTGAGTAACGGTGAGGGGGGAGACATCAGAGTGGCGAGATGTCACCAGCGGAGTCCCACAGGGCTCAGTATTTGGACCCATCCTGTTTCTAATAAATGTAAACGATCTTTCGGAGGGTATAGACTCGTTCCTCTCGATGTTTGCTGATGATGCAAAAATTATGAGAAGAATCAAGACGGATGAAGATAGACAGAGACTACAGGATGACCTGGACAAACGAGGAATGGTCTAGAAAATGGCTGCTAAAGTTCAACTCAAGAAAATGTAAAGTAATGAAATTAGGCGAAGGGAGCATGAGGCTGAACACAAGATACCATCTGGGAGGTGAACTCTTGCAAGAGTCATATAGAGAAAGATCTGGTGGATTGATATCACACCGAACCTGTCCCCAGAGGCCCACATCAAAAGGATATCATCAGCGGCATATGCTAGACTGGCCAACATAAGAACTGCCTTTAGAAACTTGTGTAAGGAATCGTTCAGGACCCTGTATACCACTTATGTCATACCAATCCTGGAATATGCAGCTCCAGCCTGGAGTACATACCTAGTTAAACACAAGACAAAGTTAGAAAAGATTCAGCGGTTTGCCACCAGGCTCGTCCCGGAACTGAGAGGAATGAGCTACGAGGAAAGGCTAAAGGAGCTGAACCTCACACACACACACACACACAGCCTAGGGGAGCCGGTGGCCGAGCGGACAGCACGCTGGACATGTGATCCTGTGGTTCCGGGTTCAAGCCCAGGCGCCGGCGAGAAACGATGGGTAGAGTTTCTTTCACCCTATGCCCCTGTTACCTAGCAGTAAATAGGTACCTGGGAGTTAGTAAGCTGTCACGGGCTGCTTCCTGGTGTGTTTGTGTGTGTGTGTGTGTGTGGTGTGGGGAGAAAAAAATAGTAGTAGAAACAGTTGATTGACAGTTGAGAGGCAGACCGAAAGAGCAGAGCTCAACCCCCGCAAGCACAACTAGGTGAATACACACACACTGAGGAGGTGTGTGTTGGGGGGGGGGGAGAAGGTCCAAAGGTATACCACTAGACAAGTTCCAGAAGTAAGAAGCATGAGTTATGAAAAATGGCTATGGGAATTGCACCTCACGTCGCTGGAAGACAGACGAGTTTGAGGAGACATGATCATCACATACAAAATTCTCATGGGAACTGATAGGTTGGATAAAGAAAGACTATTTAGCACGGGTGGTACACACACAAGGGAGACGCAGGTGGAAGCTGAGTACCCAAATGAGCCACAGAGACATTAGACTCTTTCGGTGTCAGAGTAGTTAGTAAATGGAATGTGTTATGATCCCAGGTAGCTGAGAAACGAGTCTACCTTGAGAGTTATTCTGCAAGACCTGACCTAAATAAGAGGTCACAGAAATATAGACTTGAAGATACATACGTAAAACAATTGGGTAAATTTAACAGACAGTTTAAGGGTATGGGCAGTGATCAAGAATAGAAATGAAGGACTTGACATGAGATGTCGAGAGTTTGTGAGGAAGGTAGGAGGCTCAAGGCAGGGGTCTTGACCTCACTCGAGTAGCTGATGTTGTGGGAGCAAGATGAAGTGTCTGTGAGCTCCTGGTAACAGAGGAAGAATCTCATGTTACGTGCTCCGCCAAGAGAAGAATTAGTCAGGCGTTCTTGTATGAAGCCTGGGGACGACTCAGTGCTCGAGCCAGGAAGGAAAGAAACCCAGTAGAGGAGTTTAAATAGCGATTTTGTGGGCTGAGCAGCGCGCCAACGTCCGACGCTGGGGTCAGGGCGTGCCCCTGTACATCTAACTCTGTGGTAAGCTCATTTTACAGTGATTACCTATAGTTGGTCATGTGCCCAGCGATCGTAGAAAGTGTCTGTTGATATGTTAGGCATGTTTTGATAAGGTAGAAGGCCTAAATAAGAGAGTAAAGATGGAAGAACTACCTGGAGGGGGGAGCGACATCCATCCACTCCGACTACTGGTGGGCGACTGAGTGAGAGGGCCGCCTGCAGGGTTGCCTGATCCAAATTGCTAAAAAGTAGCGAGCTGACGGTCTAAAAGTAGCGAATTTGTAATAAGAGTAGCCCAATTTTTTGTTTAGTGACTGATACGGATTTCGAAGTAATCTATTATGATATATAGAGTACATTAAACGATTTTAATTGTTTTATTAACATTATCTCTGCATATATATATTTAACCAATATGATAATAGGATAACTTACCAATATTTACTGTTTGAAGCTTAATGGGTGTGGAGTGCTTCCACGTCTTTACAGTTGAAGATTACCAAGATCTTGATCTGCATCCACAACCTCGTTCTTGTATATGGCAGACTCATATTTAAGCATTGACATGAGTGGTTCAAATGACGAGCAACAAGTTACATTTTCTTCAAGGTATGTTTTGATTCTCAAGACTGATGTCAAAAGCTCAAGTCCCATTCCCATTCAAGATTTCTCAGTTTAGTTTTCACAGATGTTACTCTCGAAATATCCGTTCAACCAGGGCATTACTGATTGGCAAGCTGTATATTTTCAATGCAAACTCAGCGAGGTCGATCAGTATGGGATCGCCAGCAGTGTTCTTGATAGTTATTGTCTTGGTCTAAAATGACGATTCAGATATAGGAATTTGTCCCTTACAAATGTTGGACTAGTCAATGGTTAACATTAGGCGCCACTGACTTTCAATTTCACTAAGCTTAGATTGGTCAGCTAATACTACCTTGAGGTTATCTTGAAATGATTTCGGGGCTTTTTAGTGTCCCCGCGGCCCGGTCCTCGACCAGGCCTTCACCCCCAGGAAGCAGCCCGTGACAGCTGACTAACACCCAGGTACCTATTTTACAGATAGGTAACTGGGGTATAGGGTGAAAGAAACTCTGCCCATTGTTTCACGCCGGCGCCTGGGATCGAACCCAGAACCACAGGATCACAAGTCCAGCGGGCTGTCCGCTCGGCCGACCGGCTCCCTACTCCCTACTACTAATGGAAGTTCTGAAAATGGTGGCCATGTGTGCCTAAGGTATATGACTGGTAACAGATTTTTCACCTTTTTTTAAAGTTTCAACATTACTAGGAATACGAGAAAGAAGCTATTTGCAAGCGTTCATTAAAAAAATTATCGCATCTTTCTTGAATATTTTGAAACTTTTCCTGGGTTATAAAATTGTTTTGTCTGTTAGTGGCCAGAAGTGTTGAAAATTCGTAACCAAAGTCAACTTTTTTCCAGGGGCAGATACATAGAATTGTAGTCCAAATTAACATGAAGCTTTGCATGATGAGGACGAACGATTCTTCTGAGTATTCCAAGAGTGAAGTTTTCTAAGACAGTGTGAGGGCTATACTGATCTGCTTCATCTTTTGATAAAGTCAATTCATACTTTCAAAATAATTTAGGATTTGTTTGAGACATGTGAAATATAGCTTATTGGACGGATCAGCGTACATTGAAAATAGTTGCCTTGCAACATATTTATCACAAGAGGAAAAAGCTGGTAATGAGTTGTTAGAGAACCCCACTGATCTAACAGCCGCTCTACATTACCACTCCTTACCAACCATCGTCTTCCTGACAAAGGCACTAACTGTAAGGGATCTTTCCCATCATTTATCAATCTTGAAATTTCTAGATAACTTTCTCCCCTTAATGAAGATCTGTGGAACCAGCTGTAACTTTTGGGATGATTAATGACGTATTAATGAAGTATTATTAATGAAGAATAATTAATGAAGTATTAATGACAATTAAGGTTGGGAAATCTATGGCCCCTGGGGAGGATTACCTTGCCTTGCGGTTACTTTTTCTTTCAAAGGTTCCTAGGATCAACGTCCCCCGGGGCCGGTCTCTGACCAGGGCTCCTGCGGTAAGTGGTCTAGTCAATCAGGCTGTTGGACTCGGCTCTGATTTGTACAGATTATATTATTAAAGCATAAATATTCATCATTGAGTTTCTTAATATTAATAGCCCAAAGTAGCTCAACTTGCTTTTAAACTAGCCCAAAAAGTCGCAAGTAGCGAAATTAAACATTTGGGAGCGTGGGGCTCTCAAAAGTAGCCCAATTCGCTACTTGTAGCCCAATCTGGCAACCCTGGCCGCCTGGGAAGCGGAGGGCTCCCAGTGAGGGCAGAAAACGGACCAGCCCAAACATGAGGGAAGTCACCTCACAGCATGTAGAAAGCAGGAAGATGTCAAGTGAAACATTTATTGTGTGTGATTCATTTTGTTTATGTGTTTATAGAGGAACATTTTTATGTGCGTGTCGATGGGTTGCAGGTTTGTCTAGGGAAGGAGTTGCTGTGAACTTATAGCCAGCAGAGGAGGAGTAGTTGATGAGACTCCAAGGTTGTGGAAGGTGCTGAGCTTTGTGGAGGAGCAGCCATACAGTGAGGAACAGAACCTCAAGCTGTGAGAAGAGGAGCAGTGGAATGAAGTTTCACACGCTTTTGTGATACCAGTGGTGAAGCACCATTGTTGCTCAAGGAAGACTTCATGGTGTAGTAGCCTGGAGAACTGTGGAGGATCCTGGTGGACGGTTCTAGGAAAACCTGAAGATATCAGGGTAGTGAACTTCCAGATGTGGAAAGGAGGTTCTTAGTGACTACTTGTAATTCCTGAGCCCAGTAGGCTCAGGAATTTGTACACCAGTTGATTGACGGACCAAAGAGCTGAATCTCGACCCCTGCAAGCACCACTAGGTGAGTACATACACACCAAGAGCAGACTTGGGTATCAATCAGACCTTAATAATGAGATGAAGTCAATATTGGGGGAGTCAATTGTCCATGTAATCCTACACCAGGGCGAGCGTGGGAGCACTGTTCGACGGGGCTGGGTACCAACGCTCCTCTTGGTCGTGGAACATAAGCAGGTATCAATGCTCCTTAACATCACGGAGCGTCGGCAGGTGTTCGTGTTATTGTTACGTTACATTTCTTTATAAACACGGAGTGCCCTGGAATCCGGGCCTGAGGCCGAATGCATGGCCATGTTGTACATTTCTTTAACAAAAGTCTCCCGTGTTTCATTATATATCCATTATTCTCTCTATGTTGTATCTCGATCTTCCACCTTCTAGTTCTCTAAAGTTATCTTAAGCACCAAGATATCCCTATCTTCCAGGATATCATACATTTCTTGGTTATTTCTCGTAAATGACTGTAATTTTGTAGGTAAATAAATAAATATATAGGTCCAATGCCAGGGTAAGTTTTTGTGTATTTTTTTGCCTATGTGGAAGCAGTCTCTTGGATTTTTTTCCCCTAGGAAAATGTAAATTCCACAGAGCAACAAAACAGCTGATGAACCCCAAGTGCCTCAACGCGATAACATGGAGCTCACGCACACAACAGAAATTGCACGAGCAGAGAAAAGGGGGTTTAAAAGCTGATTAAAACACCGCTCACGTGCAGACAATATTATTAAACGTCCAGACAGCAGGCGCTAAACACACCCCCTGGACTTCCTCAGTCGCCATAAAGCACAATTAAACGTGTGAAGCCGCATTATCGGCCATGGTTGGTAATACAATTGGCAATCAAGGCGAGTGTCGCGGTGCCGTGCCGGCCAGCGCCCTGGTTAACACAAGTCAGCTCATTTCAACGCACCCGACCCACCGTTAAACGCACCTGCTTCACGTAATCGTAACTGCCGCTCACTAAACACACTTGTCACCAAAATAACCACCTCCCAGCTGCCCGCTAAACCAACTTCTCATTCCCTAAAACACAGCCACCCATTGTAAACACAGACACTGTATCGCTAAACGCACTCACTACTCAACAAACGCACCTTCTACCTGCTGAAGAGGCCATCCACCTCCCGCTAAACGCACCCGCCACACACTAAACTGAAATAAACTCGTTTAGATACTAAAAAAAATTCAGGAGGGGGGTAGAAAATGCTAAAAAGTGGAGAGTAGGGGACACCAGTGTTGTATGGTGGGGGAGATGGGGTGGGAGGAAAGGGAATGAAGGGTGAGGGGGGGGGGGGGGGTGTATAATGTAAAGAATAGGAAAGGTGTTAGAGCGGAGAAGGGATGGGTCAATTGGCTGAAATAGACGGTAGGAGAGGAGTGTGGAAGTGGGTATAGCAGCTTCTGTCCCTTCCTGGACAATTATTAGTCGTCGAGTTAATAATGGTCTTGGACGGACCTAAATAGCGTCATCTGTTCTGTTTCTACTGTGGGGAGCTTCCACCCCCAAACCAGGTAACTCCCCTCCATACTCAGCTCCACTCTACCACTGTGGCCTGGGGTAAACACCTTGCTCAACACCAGTCTCCTGGGGCTCACAAGCCTGACACACAACTAGTACACGCCCACACGAATAATACCGACAATTGGGAACATCAACATAATATACCGCCCTCCGGCAGTGTGTTTTTTTATCACCCCGACACCATCTTCACCACCACCAAAACTACCACCATCTACTACAGTCTACCACCATCTACCACCTCATTCTTCACAATTTTGAGACGAAGAAAGACAGAGGCTTTCTCTGCAAGCCTCTTGTCTTTTCAAGTTTCCTTATGTGATTTGCTTTTAGACTGGGGCACTGCGATGGGGCGGTGTTACGAACCTTACCTCTTGTGAAGGTTAGTTTCAATTATAAATTGTTGGTGGACACAGTGGACAATGTATTATTGGAATAAATCTATTGCTGATATCTGGGAGGCCGCGAGTCACCAGTAATACTCCGCCAAGCAAAGTAGTACCTTCTCAGCTGGAGATTGTTAGGAATAATGTGAACCGGAATAGCCTAACTATGTGAGGGAAAATGGACTCAATCAAAGAGCATGCATGGAGAATATGGTAAATAAAGTCAATAAAGGGTTTGGTTGGAAATGTAAAGAATAGAGTATTAAGGGGCGATGACGCAAGAGCGGTCGGTGAACACCATCTTTGCCTAGAGGGGAGGAGGAACGTTGATGACCAAACCTTGCTTACTGACGGTTTTTCTCCAGCCATACAGTCAGGTAAGCCAAAATTGCATGTTAAAAGGGTTGCAAGATAGGGTAGAGTGCTCAGGCAGTCTTTGGTGATGTTTTATAAGAGAGAGTCCAGGTTTCCTAATGGTTTATATATGTGTGTCACTTGTAGGTAGGTGTGGTGGCTGTGTGCACAGTTCCAGATTTGGAACTGTGAGCCATAGGGTATCTAGAGCCCGCTTGGTAATTTTATTAACTAAGTTACCAACTACAGAATGACCTTCAGTTGTAAGGCGTATATATATATATATATATATATATATATATATATATATATATATATATATATATATATATATATATATATATATATATATATATATATGGCACAACTCTCCTAAACACGAGAGTTAAGTATACAACTTTAGAACACTTTCCCACCAGGAGACTCGAACCCTAGCCAGCACAGAAGCCTTCCAGCAACTGGCATAACAGGTACGCCTTAACCCTCTGCACCACCGCTCAGACCCTTAAAAGAGATGGTAATTTCGGAGTATTTAAATACTCCAAAGATCAACACCTCCCAAGAGCACCAGAGCAAGTGAGGGGTCATTTAGACGTTAATTTCATCAAGTCCCTGTTAATATGGGAAGACACAGTGTCTCTGCTTAAGGCACAACTCTCCTTAACTCTCGTGTTTAGGAGAGTTGTGCCTTAAGCAGAGACACTGTGTCTTCCCATATTAACAGGGACTTGATGAAATTAACGTCTAAATGACCCCTCACTTGCTCTGGTGCTCTTGGGAGGTGTTGATCTTTGGAGTATTTAAATACTCCGAAATTACCATCTCTTTTAAGGGTCTGAGCGGTGGTGCAGAGGGTTAAGGCGTACCTGTTATGCCAGTTGCTGGAAGGCTTCTGTGCTGGCTAGGGTTCGAGTCTCCTGGTGGGAAAGTGTTCTAAAGTTGTATATATATATATATATATATATATATATATATATATATATATATATATATATATATATATATATATATATATATATATATATATATATATATATATGTCGTACCTAGTAGCCAGAACTCACTTCTCAGCCTACTATTCAAGGCCCGATTTGCCTAATAAGCCAAGTTTTCCTGAATTAATATATTTACTATATTTTTTTTCTTATGAAATGATAAAGCAACCCTTTTCTCTATGTATGAGGTCAATTTTTTTATTGGAGTTAAAATTAACGTAGATATATGACCGAACCTAACCAACCCTACCTAACCTAACCTAACCTATATTTATAGGTAAGGTTAGGTTAGGTAGCCAAAAAAAGCTAGGTTAGGTTAGGTTAGGTAGGTTAGGTAGACGAAAAAACATTAATTAATGAAAACTCTGAAGAGAACCTCTGAAGAGACAACTAACACAACACCTATACCCCCTATTAGACTATTTTACAGGAACTTCTTTTCCACAGCTCATAAAACGGAGGAAAGGGTCCTGAAAGATATTGTTAATAGAAACGTTATCCCTACAGACAAAAATCAGAGGATACAACTGACGATTTACTATAAAACCAGAAAAACGGCCAGCCTACTCATGAGAAACTCTCCAGACACAAAACAGAACGCTTTAAAAGAGACTAACGTCGTCTATGCCTTCAAATGCCCACTTGGGGTCTGTAAGCTCCAAAAAACCCAGTATATAGGCAAGACAACAACATCTCTTTCTAGGCGTTTAACGATGCATAAGCAACAGGGCTCCATTAAGGAACATATAATCTCTTCCCATAACCAAACCATCGCCAGAGAAATCCTAGTAAACAACACAGAAATCATCGATAGATACAGCGATAGCAGGCGGCTTGACGTTTGCGAGGCACTACACATCAAGAAGTCAACACCAGCAATCAACAGCCAATTATTGCACAACTATATTCTACCCACCTCAAGACTCCGCTCCAATATAGAAGCATCAAGAAATATGGACCAATAGGCTTTCTACAAACACTTCTATTCAATACCCATTGTTTCTGTTCTGTCTTGTGTTGATACTTTTAATACCCTATTAATATCCCCTGTTCTGTCTTGTGTTAATGCCACATCATCCTTCCCACCTCACTCAAATGTAGATATAATATCAGAGAGACGTAAGTTCTAATCAGTTGTGTATTTGTGAAGTCTTTGAAAATGTAATAAGTTTTACGAAACGCGCCCGTGTCGCGTCAGACTAGAAATAAAAATGAATTTTGGAGAAGTGATTTTTGATTTACCTCCAACAGTGAAGCGTAATGTACGAAAGATTGAGAAAATTCGTGTTAGAATTATTAATCTTACTTTTTCGGTCATATTTAATAATATATGTCTACAGGAAAGACTGCTACCAAAATATACTAATATATATATATATATATATAGTATTAAATATGACCGAAAAAGTAAGATTAATAATTTTAACACGAATTTTCTCGATCTTTCGTATGTTTCTTTTCACTGTTGGTGGTAATTCAAAAATCAATTCTCCACAATTCATTTTTATTTCTAGTCTGACGCGACACTTGAGCGCGTTTCGTAAAACTTACCTATTTACTGCTAGGTAACAGGGGAATTAGGATGAAAGAAACTTTAGCTATTGGTTCAAGTATGTTTATTGAGATAAGAAAGAAAGAAATCTCAAAGGGATAGAGTAGCTTAGGCTATTTCTACCCCCCTGATCAGATTCTGATCCGGGAATCGAACCCGAGCCACAGAATTACCAGTCCTGCGCGCAGTCCGCTCAGCTACCAGACACCTGTCAGTTAGCGTGTGTGTGTGTGTGTACTCACCTAATTGTGCTTGTGGGGGTTGAGCTTTAGCTCTTTGGTCCCGCCTCTTAACTGTCAATTAACTGATGTACAGATTCCTGTGCCTACTGGGCTCTATCATATCTACATTTGAAACTGTGTAAGGAGTCAGCCTCCACCACATCACTGCCTAATGCATTCCATCTGTTAACTACTTTGACACTGAACAAGTTCTTTCTAACGTCCCTGTGGCTCACTTGGGTACTAAGTTTCCACCTGTGTCCCCCTTGTTCGTGTTCCACCCGTGTTAAACAGTTTATCTTTATCTACCCTGTCAATTCCTCTGAGAATTTTGTAGGTAGTGATTATGTCTCCCCTTACTCTTGTGTCTTCGAGTGTCGTGAGGTACATTCCCGCAGCCTTTCTTCGTAACTCATGTCTCTTAGTTCTGGTACTAACCTAGTTGCATATCTCTGAACTTTTTCAAGCGTCGCCTTGTGCTTGACTAGGTACGGGCTTCATGCCGGGGCCGAATACTCCAGGATTGGTCTGACAAATTTGGTATACAAGTTTCTGAATGATTCCTTACACAGGTTCCTGAAAGCAGTTGTGATGTTAGCCAGCCTCGCATACGCCGCCGATTTTATTCTTTTGATGTGGGCTTCAGGAGACAGGTTTGGTGTGATGTCAACTCCTAGATCCTTCTCTCTGTCCGTTTCATGAAGGACTTCATCTTGAATTCTGTATCCTGTGTCTGGCCTCCAGTTTCCACTGCCTAGTTTCATTACCCTACATTTACTCGGGTTGAACTTTAGAAATCATTTGTTGGACCGTTCATTCAGTCTGTCTAGGTCATCTTGCGGCCTCATACTGTCTTTCTCCGTCTTAATCCTCCTCATAATTTTCGCATCTTCAGCAAACAATGAGAGGAATGATTCTATATCATTTGGAAGATCATTGACATATATAAGAAATAGTATGGGTCCAAGGACTTAACTCTACGGGACCCCACTGGTGACGTTTCGCCAATCTGAGACCTCACCACTCACAGTGACTCGCTGTCTTCTGTTACTTAGGTACTCCCTTATCCAATGGAGTACCTTCCCTTTCACTCCTGTCTGCATCTCCAGCTTTCGCACTAGTCTCTGATTTGGCACTGTGTCAAAGGCTTTCTGGCAATCCAAAAATATGCAGTCTACCCACCCTTCTCTTTCTCGCCTGATTTTTGTTGCCTGGTCGCAGAATTCATGTAACCCTGTATGGCAGGACCTGCCATACCTGAACCCATGTTGAAGCTGTGTTACAAAGTTCTTTCGCTCTAGATGCTCCACTAGCTTTCTTCGCACAATCTTCTCCATTGGCTTGCATGATATGCAGGTTAGGGACACTGGCCTGTAGTTCAGTGCCTCCTGTCTATCCCCTTTCTTGTATATCGGGACTACTTTAGCTGCTTTCCAAATTTCTGGCAGTTCCCCTGTTGCCAGTGATTTGTTATACACTATGGAGAGTGGTAGGCACAGTTCTTCTGTCATCTGCTCCTTCCTTTAGTATCCAAGGGGAGATTCCATCTGGGCCTATAGCCTTTGTCACATCCAACTCTAGTAAACACTTCCTTACTTCCGCGCTGACAATCTCAAACTCTTCCAGTGGTTCCTGGT
>NC_091156.1:47075008-47137508 GCF_040958095.1 Procambarus clarkii
AAGAATTTGATATTATTTTACCTCGCACTGTACACCTGATTAATTGACCAGAGGGGGGTACATACCAGTCTTCATTTCCGCTCACACAACTAGATGAGTAATGATGATGTATGGTTGACGATGGTCTCCGTCGTCGCCTTCCACTTGGTGCTTCTCTAAGTGCTAGTAGATTGATGATCTCGGTTCTTCTCTATCTACATTAAGCTCTGGAGTCAGTCACTGTATCGTTGTGTGACAGTTCACTAATTTACTTTACAACTGATCACAGTCACCACCCAACAAACACAATCAGGTAGTTCCACAGCAGGTCGACCCACCTGGCCGTCAGGTCAGGTGAGGTCACTTCACGCAGTCCTCCACACTTATATGCACCGGTGATGTCACTAGCTACACTTTGGTTTCTTCGCACTATCGCTAGCGATATGTCTATCCTATGTAGCACCTTGCTAGCTACACACTGCGAGAGGCCAAATACTATGATCTAGCCTCTATAATCCTTCAATGTCCTGAGAAATTGACGAATTTCCGCGGACCCCGCTAATCGCGTGTGTCTCCTACCGTCGCTACTGTGTGTGTGTGTGTGTGTGTGTGTGTGTGTGTGTGTGTGTGTGTGTGTGTGTGTGTGTGTGTGTGTGTGTGTGTGTGTGTGTGTGTGTGTGTGTGTGTATGTGTGTGTGTGTGTGTGTGTACTCACCTAGTTGTGTTTGCGGGGGTTGAGCTCTGGCTTTTTGGTCCTGCCTTTCAACCGTCAATCAACAGGTGTACAGATTCCTGAGTCTATTGGGCTCTATCATATCTACACTTGAAACTGTGTATGGAGTCAGCCTCCACCACATCACTTCCTAATGCATTCCATTTGTCAACCACTCTGACACTAAAAAAGTTCTTTCTAATATCTCTGTGGCTCATTTGGGCACTCAGTTTCCACCTGTGTCCCCTTGTGCGTGTGCCCCTTGTGTTAAATAGCCTGTCTTTATCTACCCTATCAATTCCCTTCAGAATCTTGAATGTGGTGATCATGTCCCCCCTAACTCTTCTGCCTTCCAGCGAAGTGAGGTTTAATTCCCGTAGTCTCTCCTCGTAGCTCATACCTCTCAGCTTGGGTACTAGTCTGGTGGCAAACCTTTGAACCTTTTCCAGTTTAGTCTTATCCTTGACTAGATATAGACTCCATGCTGGGGCTGCATACTCCAGGATTGGCCTGACATATGTGGTATACAAAGATCTGAAGGATTCTTTACACAAGTTTCTGAATGCCGTTCGTATGTTTGCCGGCCTGCCATATGCCGCTGATGTTATCCTCTTGATATGTGCTGCAGGAGACAGGTCTGGCGTGATATCAACCCCCCAAGTCTTTTTCTTTCTCTGACTACTGAAGAATTTCCTCTCCCAGATGATACCTTGTATCTGGCCTCCTGCTCCCTACACCTATCTTCATTACATTACATTTGGTTGGGTTAAACTCTAACAACCATTTGTTCGACATTCCTTCAGCTTGTCTAGGCCTTCTTGAAGCCTCAAACAGTCCTCTTCTGTTTTAATCCTTCTCAAAACTTTAGCATCGTCCGCAAACATTGAGAGAAATGAATCGATACCCTCCGGGAGATCATTTACATATATCAGAAACAAGATAGGACCAAGTACAGAGCCCTGTGGGACTCCACTGGTGACTTCACGCCAATCGGAGGTCTCACCCCTCACCGTAACTCTCTGCTTCCTATTGCTTAGGTACTCCCTTATCCACTGGAGCACCTTACCAGCTTCAGCTGCCTGTCTCTCCAGCTTATGTACCAGCCTCTTATGCGGTATTGAGTCAAAGGCTTTCCGACAATCCAAGAAAATGCAGTCCGCCCAGCCCTCTCTTCTTTCCTTAATCTTTGTCACCTGATCGTAGAATTCTATCAAGCCTGTAAGGCAAGATTTACCTTCCCTGAACCCATGTTGGTGATTTGTCACGAAGTCCCTTCTCTCCAGATGTGTTACCAGGTTTTTTCTCACGATCTTCTACATCACCTTGCATGGTATACAAGTCAAGGACACTGGCCTCTAGTTCAGTGCCTCTTGCCTGTCGCCCTTTTTGTATATTGGGACCACATTCGCCGTCCTCCATATTTCTGGTAGGTCTCCCGTTTCCAGTGACTTACTATACACTATGGAGAGTGGCAAGCAAAGTGCCTCTGCACACTCTTTCAGTATCCATGATGAGATCCCATGTGGACCAACAGTCTTTCTAACATCCAGATCCAGCAGGTGTCTCTTGACCTCCTCTCTCGTAATTTCGAACTCTTCCAAGGCCGCCTGGTTTACCTCCCTTTCTCCTAGCACAGTGACCTCATCTTGTTCTATTGTGATGACCTCCTGGAACTTCTTGTTGAGTTCTTCACACAACTTTCTGTCATTCTCTGTATACCTATCCTCGCCTGTTCTAAGTTTCAATACCTGTTCTTTCACTGTTGTTTTCCTTCTGATGTGACTGTGGAGTAGCTTTGGTTCGGTCTTGGCTTTGTTTGCTATATCATTTTCAAAACTTTTCTCTGCTTCTCTTCTCACCCTGACGTACTCATTCATGGTTCTCTGGTATCTCTCTCTGCTTTCTGGTGTTCTGTTATTCCGTAAGTTCCTTCACGCCCTTTTGTTCAGTTTCTTCGCTTCAATACATGCCCTATTATACCATGGATTCTTCTGTTGCTCTCGGAATTTCCCTTTGGGCCGGGATGAACCTGTTTACTGCCTCCTGACACTTTTGGGTAACATAGTCCATCATACCCTGTACAGACCAATCTCTGAGGTCTGTGTCCCAAGGTATTTCACTTAGGAAACTTCTCATCTGTTCATAATTCCCCTTTCGGTATGCCAGCCTTTTGGATCCTAGTTCTTTTTTGGGGAGATAATTCCTAGCTCTACCAGGTACTCAAAGTTCAATACACTGTGGTCACTCATTCCCAAGGGCGCTTCCATCTTAACTTCTCTTATATCCCACTCATTTAGGGTAAATATCAAATCAAGCATTGCTGGTTCATCTTCTCCTCTCATTCTTGTTGGTTCCTTGATGTGCTGGCTTAGAAAGTTTCTTGTTGCCACGTCCAGCAGCTTAGCTCTCCATGTTTCTGGTCCTCCATACGAGTCTCTGTTCTCCCAATCGATCTTCCCATGGTTGAAGTCTCCCATAATTAGTAGTCCAGATCCATTCCTGCTAGCAACAGAAGCTGTTCTTTCTATTATGTTAATGGTGGCCATGTTGTTTCTATCATATTCCTGTCTAGGTCTTCTGTCATTTGGTGGTGGATTATATATGACTACGATTATAATTTTTTTCCCTCCATTTGTTATGGTACCTGCTATGTAGTAACTGAAACCTTCACAGCCCTGAATATCCATCTCCTCAAAATCCCTGCCTTTTCTTACCAGCAGAGCTACACCACCCCCACCTCTTCCTTCCCTCTCTTTCCTCATAACATAATAGTCCTGTGGGAACACTGCATTTGTTATTTTGTTGTGTGTGTGTGTGTGTGTGTACTCACCTATATGTGCTTGCGGGGGTTGAGCTTTGGCTCTTTGGTCCCGCCTCTCAACTGTCAATCAACAGGTGTACAGATTCCTGAGCCTACTGGGCTCTATCATATCTACATTTAAAACTGTGTATGGAGTCAGCCTCCACCACATCACTGCCTAATGCATTCCATCCGTTAACTACTCTGTGTGTGTATGTGTGTGTGTGTGTGTGTGTGTGTGTGTGTGTGTGTGTGTGTGTGTGTGTGTGTGTGTGTGTGTGTGTGTGTGTGTGTGTGTGTGTGTGTGTGTGTGTGTGTGTGTGTACTCACCTAGTTGTACTCACCTAGTTGTGCTTGCGGAGGTTGAGCTCTGGCTCTTTGGTTCCGCCTCTCAACTGTCAATCAACAGGTATACAGGTTCCTGAGCCTATTGGGCTCTATCATATCTACACTTGAAACTGTGTATGGAGTCAGCCTCCACCACATCACTTCCTAATGCATTCCATTTGTCAACCACTCTGACACTAAAAAAGTTCTTTCTAATATCTCTGTGGCTCATTTGGGCACTCAGTTTCCCCCTGTGTCCCCTAGTGCGTGTGCCCCTTGTGTTAAACAGCCTGTCTTTATTAACCCTGTCAATTCCCTTGAGGATCTTGAATGTGGTGATCATGTCCCCCCTAACTCTTCTGTCTTCCAACGAAGTGAGGTTTAATTCCCGTAGTCTCTACTCGTAGCTCATACCTCTCAGCTCGGGTACTAGTCTGGTGGCAAACCTTTGAACCTTTTCCATTTGAGTCTTATGCTTGACTAGATATAGACTCCATGCTGGTGCTGCATACTCCAGGATTGGTCTGACATATGTGGTATATAATGTTCTGAAAGATTCCTTACACAAGTTTCTAAAGGCCGTTCTTATGTTAGCCAGCCTGGCATATGCAGCTGATGTTATCCTCTTGATATGAGCTTCAAAGGACAGGTCTGGCGTGATATCAACCCCCAGGTCTTTCTCTCTCTCGGACCCTTGAAGTATTTCATCTCCCAAGTGATACCTTGTATCTGGTCTCCTGCTTCCTACCCCTATCTTCATTACATTACATTTGCTTGGATTAAACTCTAACAGCCATTTGTTCGACCATTCCTGCAGCTTGTCCAGGTCTTCTTGAAGCCTCAAGCTGTCCTCATCTGTCTTAATCCCTCTCATAATTTTGGCGTCGTCAGCAAACATTGAGAGGAATGAGTCTATACCCTCTGGGAGATCATTTACGTATATCAGAAACAGGATAGGTCCAAGTACAGAGCCCTGTGGGACTCCACTGGGGACTTCACGCCAGTCTGAGGTCTCACCCCTCACTGTAACTCTCTGCTTCCTATTGTTTAGGTACTCCTTTATCCACTGGAGCGCCCTACCAGTTACTCCTGCCTGTTTCTCTAGCTTATCCATCAACCTTTTATGGGGTACTGTGTCAAAGGCTTTCCGACAGTCCAAAAAAATGCAGTCCGCCCACCCTTCTCTTTCTTGTTTAATCTTTGTCACCAGATCGTAGAATTCTATCAATCCTGTAAGGCAAGATTTACCCTCCCTGAACCCATGTTGATGGGTTGTCACTAAGTCTCTTCTCTCCAGATGTGTTACTAGGTTTTTTCTCACAATCTTCTCCATCGCCTTGCATGGTATACAAGTTAAGGACACTGGCCTGTAGTTCAGTGCCTCTTGTCTGTCACCCTTTTTGTATATTGGTACTACATTAGCAGTCTTTCATATTTCTGGTAGGTCCCCCGTTTCCAGTGACCTACTATACACTATGGAGAGTGGTAGGCAAAGTGCTCCTGCACACTCTTTCAATACCCATGGCGAGATTCCATCCGGCCCAACAGCTTTTCTCACATCCAGCTCCAATAGGTGCTTCTTGACCTCATCTCTTGTAATTTCGAACCTATCCTAGATCACCTGGTTTGCTGCCACCTCTTCTAGCGCCGCGACATCTCCCTGTTCTATTGTAAAGACCTCCTGGAAACTTTTGTTGAGTTCTTCACACACCTCTTTGTGATTCTCTGTGTACCTGTCCTCGCCCACCCTAAGTTTCATCACCTGTTCCTTCACTGTTGTCTTCCTCCTGATGTGACTGTGTAGTAGCTTTGGTTCGGCCTTGGCTTTATTAGCTATACCATTTTCATACCTTTTCTCAGCTGCTCTTCTCACACTAACATACTCGTTCCTGGTTCTCTGGTATCTCTCTCTACTTTCTGGTGTTTTGTTATTACGGAAGTTCCTCCATGCCGTTTTGTTCTGCTCCTTTGCTTTCATACATTCCTTATTAAACCACGGATTCTTCCTTTGCTTCTCTGTTTTTTTCCTGTCGGGCTGGGACAAACCTGCTTACAGCCTCCTGACATTTTTGGGTGACATAGTCCATCATGTCTTGTACGGACTTGGTTCCGAGTTCTGTGTCCCAATGTATATCCCATAGGAATTTATTCATTTCCTCATAGTTTCCCTTTCGGTACGCCAGCCCTTTGGTTCCCAGTTCTTTTTTGGGGGTGATAATTCCCAGCTCAACCAAGTACTCAAAGCTCAATACACTATGATCACTCATTCCCAAGGGGGCTTCCAACTTAACTTCCCTTATATCCGACTCATTTAGGGTAAATATCAGATCAAGCAAGGCTGGTTCATCCCCTCCTCTCATTCTTGTTGGTCCCATGACGTGTTGACTTAGAAAGTTTCTTGTTGCCACATCCAGCAGCTTAGCTCTCCATGTGTCTGGGCCTCCATGTGGGTCTCTGTTCCCCCAATCTATCTTCCCATGGTTGAAGTCTCCCATGATTAGAAGTTTGGATCCGTTCCTGCTAGCCACAGAAGCAGCTCTATTATATTGATGGTGGCCAAGTTGTTTCTATCATATTCCTGTCTGGGTCTTCTGTCATTTGGTGGAGGGTTATATATGACTATTATAATAATTTTCTGTCCTCCAGTTGCTATGGTGCCTGAAATGTAGTCACTGAAACCTTCACAGTTCTGAATTACCATCTCTTCGAAACTCCAACCTTCTCTTAGTAGCAGAGCTACTAAGTGTGTGTGTGTGTGTGTGTGTGTGTACTCACCTATTTGCACTCACCTATTTGTGCTGGCGGGGGTTGAGCTTTGCCTCTTTTTTCCTGCCTCTCAACTGTCAATCAACTGGTGTACAGATTCCTGAGCCTACTGGGCTCTATCATATCTACATTTAAAAGTGTGTATGGAGTCAGCCTCCACCACATCACTGCCTAATGCATTCCATCCGTTAACTACTCTGACACTGAAAAAGTTCCTTCTAACGTCTCTGTGGCTCATGTGGGTACTTAGTTTCCACCTGTGTCTCCTTGTTCGCGTCCAACCAGTGTTGAATAGTTTATCCTTGTTTACCCGGTCGATTCCTCTGAGGATTTTGTAGGTTGTGATCATGTCTCCCCTTACTCTTCTGTCTTCCAGTGTCGTAAGGTGCATTTCCCGCAGCCTTTCCTCGTAACTCATGCCTCTTAGTTCTGGGACTAGTCTAGTGGCATACTTTTGGGCTTTTTCCAGCTTCGTCTTGTGATTGACAAGGTACGGGCTCCATGCTGGGGCCGCATACTCCAGGATTGGTCTTACATATGTAGTGTACAAGATTCTGAATGATTCCTTACACAGGTTCCTGAACGCTGTTCTGATGTTAGCCAGCCTCGCATATGCCGCAGACGTTATTCTTTTTATGTGGGCTTCAGGAGACAGGTTTGGTGTTATATCAACTCCTAGATCTTTCTCTCTGTTCGTTTCATTAAGTACTTCATCTCCTATTCTGTATCCTGTGTCTGGCCTCCTATTTCCACTGCCTAGTTTCATTGCTTTGCATTTACTCGGGTTGAACTTCAACAGCCATTTGTTGGACCATTCATTCAGTCTGTCTAGGTCATCTTGTAGCCTCCTACTATCGTCCTCAGTTTCAATCCTCCTCATAATTTTTGCATCATCAGCAAACATTGAGAGAAACGATTCTATACCCTCTGGGAGATCATTTACATATATCAGAAACAGTATAGGTCCAAGGACTAACCCCTGCGGGACTCCACTCGTAACGTCTCGCCAATCTGAGACCTCACCCTTCACACAGACTCGTTGTCTCCTGTTGCTTACGTACTCCTGTATCGTACGGAGTACCTTCTCTTTCACACCAGCTTGCATCTCCAGCTTTTTCACTAGCCTCTTGTATGGCACAGTATCAAAGGCTTTCTGACAATCCAAAAATATGCAGTCTGCCCACCCTTCTCTTTCTTGCCTTATTTTTGTTGCCTGGTCGTAGAATTCAAGTAACCCTGTGAGGCAGGACCTGCCATCCCTATTGATGCTGTGTTACAAAGTTCTTTCGCTCCAGGTGCTCCACTAGCTTTCTTCGCACAATCTTCTCCATTAGCTTGCATGGTATGCAGGTTAGGGACACTGGCCTGTAATTCAGTGCCTCCTGTCTATCCCCTTTCTTGTATATCGTCACTACGTTAGCTGCTTTCCAAATTTCTGGCAGTTCCCCTGTTGCCAGAGATTTGTTATACACTATGGAGAGTGGGAGGCACAGTTCTTCTGCTCCTTCCAAGGGGAGATTCCATCTGCGCCTATAGCCTTTGTCACATCCAATTCTAGTAAACACTTCCTTACTTCCCCGCTGGTAATCTCAAACTCTTCCAGTGGTTCCTGGTTAGCTATTCCCTCTCTTATCTCTGGGATTTCTCCTTGCTCTAAGGTGAAGACCTCCTGGAATTTCTTATTCAATTCCTCACACACTTCCTTGTCATTTGTAGTGAATCGTTCTGCCCCTAACCTTAATTTCATAACCTGTTCCTTTACTGTTGTTTTTCTCCTGATGTGCCTATGCAACAATTTAGGCTGAGTCTTTGCCTTGCTTGCGATGTCATTTTCGTATTGTCTTTCTGCCTCTCTTCTCATCCTGACATATTCATTCCTGGTATTCTGGTATCTTTCTCTGCTCTCCAGTGTCCTGTTATTCCTATAGTTTCTCCATGCCCTTTTACTTTGCTGCTTAGCTAGCTTACATCTCTGATTAATTCATAGGTTTCTCATCTTCATTTCACGGTTTTCCTTTTGGGCTTGGACAAACTTGTTTGCTGCATCCTTGCACTTTTGCGTGATGTAGTCCATCATATCATGGGCCGTCTTTTCCCTGAGCTCTGTTTCCCATGCTATATCTGTTAGGAATTTTCTTATCTCCTCATAGTTTCCCTTTCGGTATGCTAACCTTTTGGTTTCCGTATCCCTCCTCGAGTTCAATAACCCTTCTTCAATCAGGTACTCAAACACCAATACACTGTGGTCGCTCATTCCTACTGGGGCCTCAAAACCGATTTCTCTTATGTCAGAGTAGTTCAGGGTGAAGACCAGGTCGAGTCTCGCTGGTTAGTCATTTCCTCTCATCCTTGTGAGTTCACTGACATGCTGTGTGTGTGTGTGTGTGTGTGTGTGTGTGTGTGTGTGTGTGTGTGTGTGTGTGTGTGTGTGTGTGTACTCACCTAATTGTACTCACCTAATTGTGCTTGCGGGGGTTGAGCTCTGGCTCTTTGGTCCCGCCTCTCAACCGTCAATCAACTGGTGTACAGATTCCTGAGCCTATTGGGCTCTATCATATCTACATTTGAAACTGTGAATGGAGTCAGCCTCCACCACATCACTTCCTAATGCATTCCATTTGCTAACTACTCTGACACTGAAAAAGTTCTTTCTAACGTCTCTGTGGCTCATTTGGGTACTCAGCTTCCACCTGTGTCCCCTTGTTCGCGTCCCACCAGTGTTGAAAAGTTCGTCCTTGTTTACCCGGTCGATTCCCCTGAGGATTTTGTAGGTTGTGATCATGTCCCCCCTTACTCTTCTGTCTTCCAGTGTCGTGAGGTGCATTTCCCGCAGCCTTTCCTCATAACTCATGCCTCTTAGTTCTGGGACTAGTCTAGTAGCATACCTTTGGACTTTTTCCAGCTTCGTCTTGTGCTTGACAAGGTACGGGCTCCATGCTGGGGCCGCATACTCCAGGATTGGTCTTACATATGTGGTGTACAAGATTCTGAATGATTCCTTACACAGGTTCCTGAACGCCGTTCTGATGTTAGCCAGCCTCGCATATGCCGCAGACGTTATTCTCTTTATGTGGGCTTCAGGAGACAGGTTTGGTGTGATATCAACTCCTAGATCTTTCTCTCTGTCTGTTTCATTAAGTACTTCATCTCCTATTCTGTATCCTGTGCCTGGCCTCCTGTTTCCACTGCCTAGTTTCATTACTTTGCATTTACTCGGGTTGAACTTCAACAGCCATTTGTTGGACCATTCACTCAGTCTATCCAGGTCATCTTGTAGCCTCCTACTATCATCCTCTGTTTCAATCCTCCTCATAATTTTTGCATCGTCGGCAAACATTGAGAGGAACGAATCTATACCCTCTGGGAGATCATTTACATATACCAGAAACAGTATAGGTCCGAGGACTGACCCCTGCGGGACTCCACTTGTGACGTCTCGCCAATCTGAGACTTCACCCCTCACACAGACTCGTTGTCTCCTGTTGCTTAGGTATTCCTCTATCCACCGGAGTACCTTCCCTCTCACTCCAGCCTGCATCTCCAACTTTCGCACTAGCCTCTTGTGTGGCACTGTATCAAAGGCTTTCTGACAATCCAAAAATATGCAGTCTGCCCACCCTTCTCTTTCTTGCCTTATTTTTGTTGCCTGGTCGTAGAATTCAAGTAACCCTGTGAGGCAGGACCTGCCATCCCTGAACCCATGTTGATGCTGTGTTACAAAGTTCCTTCGCTCCAGATGCTCCACTAGTTTTTTTCGCACAATCTTCTCCATCAGCTTGCATGGTATGCAGGTTAGGGACACTGGCCTGTAGTTCAGTGCCTCCTGTCTATCCCCTTTCTTGTATATCGGGACTACGTTAGCTGCTTTCCAAATATCTGGCAGTTCCCCTGTTGCCAGTGATTTGTTATACACTATGGAGAGTGGTAGGCTCAGTTCTCTTGCTCCTTCCTTTAGAACCCAAGGGGAGATTCCATCTGGGCCTATAGCCTTCGTCACGTCCAACTCTAGTAAACACTTCCTTACTTCCCCACTGGTAATCTCAAACTCTTCCAGTGGTTCCTGGTTAGCTATTCCCTCACTTACCTCTGGAATTTCTCCTTGTTCTAAGGTGAAGACCTCCTGGAATTTCTTATTCAATTCCTCACACACTTCCTTGTCATTTGTAGTGAATCCTTTGTAGTGAATTGTAGTGAATCCTGTGTGTGTGTGTGTGCGTGCGTGCGTGCGTGCGTGCGTGTGTGTGTGTGTGTGTGTGTGTGTGTGTGTGTGTGTGTGTGTGTGTGTGTGTGTGTGTGTGTGTGTGTACCCACCTAGTTGTGTTTGCGGGGGTTGAGCTCTGGCTCTTTAGTCCCGCCTCTCAACCGTCAATCAACAGGTGTAAAGATTCCTGAGCCTATTGGGCTCTATCTCTACACTTGAAACTGTGTATGGAGTCAGCCTCCACCACATCACTTCCTAATGCATTCCATTTGTCAACCACTCTGACACTAAAAAAGTTCTTTCTAATATCTCTGTGGCTCATTTGGGCACTCAGTGTTACGTTAATCGTAACTACCTCGCAAGAGAGGCAGACCTTAAACAGCAAGAGCTGCCAGTGGCAGATATTTAATCTTAAAGCCTAAGATCATAGGACCGCGGGAGCAAACCGCCAGGCGAAACCACTCGGGTAACACCTGTCACTTAGGTCGCTGGCTCCTCCTAGTTGACAACTAATAAAGGGTAGCCGACGGATTCTCACCTCTTATTTATAGAAGTGTGGTGCTGTGCAATGGACTCGAGCTTTAGATACAGACTTAATATGAACATAAGCAGGCAAAGCGTTGCAGAACATGAAATGTGGGGCAGTAATATTGGAAGGTTTGACGTAAACGACCGTTTCTATAACAAAACAATTTATTCACAAAACAAAACTAAAACTACTACACAGTGAATTTACGTTACTTTACTGTCACTCCAGTGGCACATTAAAGAACAGCTATCAACAGCCTGATGGACCCACGGTCTCCTTATCCCGTCGTCGCTGACTGAACACTGACACTAACTGAACAAAGTGGTGCCCACTGGTGACGCAAGCTTGCAATGAATATTGTCACGGCTTCACGGTGACCAATACTATAATCACAAAAACTTGACTGGCGCTCGCTGCCCACAACGAGATACCAAGTAACAAGGCGGTTAATCCAAGAATGATAACCCCTTATAAAAAATCTTACGTTAACACTTGTCTCTCAGGACAACAAACAAAAGTTACTCTAATTGAATTTAAACAATTACGTTAATACACACGTGTCACAACGACACTGAAATGGCACCAATAACTCGTAAGTCAATTACTTACATCAACTTGAAAGTCAAGCATTCGGTGAGTAATTCCCAATTAATTACTGAATACAACAGCCTATTAATTCAGACGAGTATTGATAAAGCCTACTGTCTCTCAACTGACAGTTCACTTCCGGTCTTACGACAAGATTACCTTAACGAGGGTAGACTACTGTACCACACACAATGTTCCAATACTCCGTGTAAACAACAACATCAACACCTGGTGAATTCACTAAGTGGCGATTACTAATTATCTTTTAATTAGCTACGAGTGCTTAATCACTCTGTCCGAAGACAGAGCTGATCAGTCCAACGAATTACAACAGCTTAACTACAGCGCAATTGACTCCGGTCATAGCAGACCGTCAACCCCTTACGTTAATTACTCAATTAACGACAGCTCGTTAACTCGTTAACACTACGTTAGTCTTTACTTGACAATTCCTCCACTGCGTGAACTTCACTGTGACAGTTGCCTTTACACGTCCCTACGTTAATCGCAACAATGTTCAACGAACAAGTGACCTCGTTAAGTAAATCGTGACCCCCGGTGACGTTAACTGACTTTAATTCTCAAGGAATCCTTCACAGTACACAACGCCTTCCACCAAGGTCAAACTTGTCTACGGTTTACACACGGTACAACACAGTACATCACAGTACAACACAGTACATCACAGTACACCCTTGCCACTCACGGCAAAACTAGTAAATGACTTCCCCCAGTAAATTATACACCAATAATTCACACTCTACCACAACACAACAGTAAAATATATAACCAAGGGAAATCTCCCTGTTACCACTTTTCACTGCTGAAAAAGGGAATCAAATTACAGCGAATACATACACATAGAAAATTAACATGGAAGTAAATAACTCACTTTACCTCTGAATGTGTCACTAGGTGTCTTCACACACGTCATAAATCACAGTTGGGCCCAATCCTCAACTTGATGACAACAGGGTAGACTCACACGTCTCCAATTCCCATTCACCTCCCCAGGTGGTCACAGGGACAGAGGACAGACGGAACACTGGGGGCGAACCCAGCTTCAGAGTTTTATTACCCAAACGGAAACAGTGTACTTACATCAATGATGTGGGGCCCCTCTTTCACTCACACATACACGTCAATCACACTCCCACTGCTGCTGCTGGATGATGACGTAGGCGTCCTCACTTCCTACACGTGGTCAGGTGGAGCACAGGGTCCCAGACCACGGGGTGTTAGCTCTACACACACACAGAGACCAGGATGGCGCAGATACACCGGCTCAGGCAAGCCAGAGTTGCACACAACAGCAGGGATGCGGTACCACGCCCTTCCACTTGGCACGGTACCCCAGGATACGACGGTACACGGTGTTACGACGGTACACGAGATGGAGTCCTTCACTGTTCCTCAGAATTATAACATTTAAGGTTTCTCTCTCTCACTGAAACCCTCTCTAGCACGTCTTACAGCAGTATCTTCAAGCACAGATACGATCGACGGCGGATGTCGCTTTTATAGCCCGATAATTAACGCCTCGCTCTCAGTCCAGTTCCTCTAAGATGGCGTCCCACAATTACGCGGCTAGATGACAAGTTCACACGGCTCGATACAGGCCTCTCTCCGCTTACCGGATTCTTACGCACGGCACTCGGAAAGATAGCAAGATGTTGGCGTGACTTTAGCAACGTTGCAGGCGGATATTTCCCGATGCTTGGCCTAGCACGGAAAATACGTCGACAGGGTACAACGTCCCAGGTAAGAATGTCGTTTCCCGCCAATACCATGCCTGGGGTACCATGCAGTACCCCTCAGCGTCTTGGCCAATCACGGTCCAGCATTTCTGAGGCCCAGGCCCTCAGCCAATCGCGCACCTGCTCCATGACGCCACCCCCACTCACACACGAGGTGGACACGTGATAGGGGGGTGGTCTACGGCCGTTAACCCCCCATACCTCCCTCTCTACACTTGACTTGTACAAAAATTTCCCTGAAATCAACTCCCTCCTGTAATTTCCTTCACAGACCTGATACAGCGATCAGAATGACATCAATGGCTAGCAAATGTCATGGGCTGCCCAACGACACCCAACACGACTGTGGAAAAGTTATATACAGAAAGTTGAATCACGGTGCACATCACCGGTGCACTATGCAATTTCGTACTCAATTCAGTGCACGAGAGAGCAGGGAAAATATGTCCCCTGACACTCAGTTTCCACCTGTGTCCCCTTGTGCGTGTTCCCCTTGTGTTAAATAGCCTGTCTTTATCTACCCTATCAATTCCCTTCAGAATCTTGAATGTGGTGATCATGTCCCCCTTAACTCTTCTGTCTTCCAGCGAAGTGAGGTTTAATTCCCGTAGTCTCTCCTCGTAGCTCATACCTCTCAGCTCGGGTACTAGTCTGGTGGCAAATATTTGAACCTTTTCCAATTTAGTCTTATGCTTGACTAGATATGGACTCCATGCTGGAGCTGCATACTCAAGAATTGGTCTGACATATGTGGTATATAATGTTCTGAAAGATTCCTTACACAAGTTTCGAAAGGCCGTTCATATGTTAGCCAACCTGGCATATGCAGCTGATGTTATCCTCTTGATATGAGCTTCAAAGGACAGGTCTGGTGTGATATCAACCTCCAGGTCTTTCTCTCTCTCTGACTCTTGAAGTATTTAATCTCCCAAATGATACCTTGTATCTGGTCTCCTGCTTCCTACCCCTATCTTCATTTCATTACATTTGCTTGGGTTAAACTCTAACAGCCATTTGTTCGACCATTCCTGCATTATGTCCAGGTCTTTTGAAGCCTAAAGCTGTCCTCCTCTGTCTTAATCCTTCTCATAATTTTGGCGTCGTCAGCAAACATGTGTGTGTGTACTCACCTAATTGTACTCACCTAATTGTGCTTGCAGGGGCTGAGCTTTGGCTTTTTGGTCCCGCCTCTCAACTGTCAATCAACTGGTGTACAGATTCCTGAGCCTACTGGGCTCTATCATATCTACATTTGAAACTGTGTATGGAGTCAGCCTCCACTACATCACTTCCTAGTGCATTCCATTTATTAACTACTCTGACACTGAAAAAATTCTTTCTAACGTCTCTGTGGCTCATCTGGGTACTAAGTTTCCACCTGTGTCCCCTTGTTCGTGTCCCACCCGTGCTGAAGAGTTTGTCTTTGTCCACCCTGTCAATTCCCCTGATAATTTTGTAGGTGGTTATCATGTCTCCCCTTATTCTTCTGTTTTCCAGGGATGTGAGGTTCAGCTCCTTTAGCCTTTCCTCGTAGCTCATTCCTCTCAGTTCCAGGACGAGCCTGGTGGCATACCTCTGAATCTTCTCTAACTTTGTCTTGTGTTTAACTAGGTATGGACTCCAGGCTGGAGCTGCATACTCCAGGATTGGTCTTACATAAGTGGTATACAGGGTTCTGAAAGATTCCTTACACAAGTTTCTGAAGGCAGTTCTTATGTTGGCCAGTCTAGCATATGCCGCTGATGATATTCTTTTGATGTGGGCCTCTTGGGACAGGTTCGGTGTGATATCAACCCCCAGATCCTTCTCTCTATTTGACTCTTGCAGGATTTCCCCTCCCAGATGATACCTTGTGTTCAGCCTCCTGCTCCCTTCGCCTAATTTCATCACCTTACACTTTCCTGAGTTGAACTTTAGCAGCCATTTTCTAGACCATTCCTCCAGTTTATCCAGGTCATCCTGTAGTCTCTGTCTATCTTCATCAGTCTTGATTCTTCTCATAATTTTTGCATCATCAGCAAACATCGAGAGGAATGAGTCTATACCCTCTGGAAGATCGTTCACATATATTAGAAACAGGATTGGTCCAAGTACTGAGCCCTGTGGGACTCCGCTGGTGACATCTCGCCACTCTGATGTCTCCCCCCTCACCGTTACTCGCTGTTTCCTGTTGTTTAAGTACTTCCTTATCCACTGGAGCACCTTCCCTTTTACTCCTGCCTGTTGCTCCAACTTTTTTAACAGCCTTTTATGGGGTACTGTGTCAAAGGCTTTTTGACAATCCAGGAAAATGCAGTCGGCCCACCCTTCTCTTTCCTGCCTAATTTTCGTTGCCTGGTCATAAAATTCTATTAAACGTGTGAGGCACGATTTACCATCTCTGAACCCATGTTGGTGGTGTGTTACAAAGTTATTTCCCTCCAGATGCTCTACGAGCCTTTTCCTCACGATCTTCTCCATCACCTTGCATGGTATACAAGTTAAGGAAACTGGCCTGTAATTCAGTGCCTCTTGCCTGTCACCCTTTTTGTATATTGGGACCACGTTAGCTGTCTTCCAACTTTCTGGTAAGTCTCCTGTTTCCAGTGACCTGTTATACACCATAGAGAGTGGCACACTTAGTGCTTCTTCACCTTCCTTTAGTATCCATGGTGAGATTCTATCAGGCCCAACAGCCTTTGTCACATCCAGCTCCAGCAGACACCTATTGACCTCATCACTGGTGAGGTCAAATTCCTCCAAGGTTGCTTGGTTTGCCGCCTCTTCATTTAGTGCAGGTGCTTCTCCTTGTTCTATTGTGAAGACCTCCTGGAATCTCTTGTTGAGTTCTTCACACACCTCCTTGTCATTCTCTGTGTATCTGTTCTCCCCTTTCCGCAGCTTCATCACTTGTTCCTTCACTGCTGTTTTCCTCCTGATGTGGCTGTGGAGCAGCTTTGGTTGGGTCTTGGCTTTACTCGCAATGTCATTTTCAAACTGTCTCTCTGTTTCCCTCCTCACTCTGATGTACTCATTTCTGGCCCTCTGGTATCTCTCCCTGCTCTCTGGTGTTCTGTTATTTCTTTAGTTTCTCCATGTTCTTTTACTCAGTTGTTTCACTACCTTACATTCCTGGTTGAACCATGGGTTTTTCTGTTGTTTTTCGTTTTTCTCCTTTTGGACGGGGATAAACCTGTCTGCAGCTTCCTGGCACTTTTGGGTGGCAAAATCCATCATGACCTGCACATTCTTGTCTCTAAGTTCTGTTTCCCATGGTATTCCCCTGAGGAAGTTCCTCATCTCGTCATATTTTCCTCTTCGGTAATTCAGTCTTTTCCCCTCCGCTCCCATCCTTGGATAGGTTATCCCTACCTCCAGCAAGTACTCAAAGGTCAGTACACTGTGGTCACTCATTCCTATGGGGGCTTCAACTTTGTCTTCCCTTATTTCTGACTCATTCAATGTGAATATCAAGTCGAGTCTAGCTGGTTCATCATTGCCTCTTACTCTTGTGGGTTCCTTGACATGCTGGCTCAGAAAATTCCTTGTTGCCACTTCCAAGAGTTTAGCTCGCCACGTATCTGCACCACCATGTGGGTCCCCATTCTCCCAGTCTATCTTTCCATGGTTGAAATCACCCATGATTAAGAGTCTTGAGTCATTCCTGCAGGCAACTGAAGCTGCTCTCTCTATTATATTAATGGTTGCCATGTTGTTCCTATCAAACTCCTGTCTAGGTCTTCTGTCATTTAGGGGAGGGTTGTAAATGACTGCCACTATTATCTTAGGTCCACCCATTGTTATAGTTCCTGTTATGTAATCTCTGAATCCGTCACAGCCCGGAATTTCCATCTCATCAAAATTCCAGTCCTTCCTTATCAGCAGGGCCACTCCTCCACCTCCTCTCTCTTTCCTTACTGTATAGTAGTCCTTTGGAAGCACAGCATCTGTGTTATGACTCCTGACAATTTTGTTTCCGTTAGTCCTATTACATCAGGGTTTTCTCCTTGCACCCTTTCTGCCAGTTCACTTGCTTTATTGGTAATCCCATCAATGTTTGAGTACATTACCTTGAAGCTCACTTTTTTATATCCAATTTCACCCACACTCCCTACAAGTGTAGGAGGTTGTTCTATGGTCATTGCTACTTGGGTAGGCTCATCCTCCTGTGAGGTAGTTTCCAGGGGTTCAGGGGGAGGTGGAGTGGGGGGTGGAGGGCTTAGGTCTTCCTCAGGCCTGCTTGGGGCAGGAAGAAGTCCTGGGGGTGAGGGAGCAGGGATTGCTTGGGGAGAGGGCACGCCCTCCTGCGGTGTAGTTGACAGGGGTTTGGAGGGAGATAGAGTGGGGGATAGAGGGCTTTGGTCTTGCTCAGGCCTGCTTGGGGCAGGGAGAAGACCAGGGGCTGGGAAAGCAGGGGCTACTTGGGGTAAGGGGAGGGGGAGGAGTTGGGTTTCATGTTGGGCATCATGCAGGGGCAAGGAAGGGTTTGTGCTGGGTGGTAGGGAGGGCCCTATTGGGTGGTGGGCTGAGGTGTTGCATTCCTCCCTGGGGTTCCTGGGTTGCTGGATTGGGGTTCCCCCACTCCCCTCTGGGATTGCTGGGATGGAGGCTGAGGTTCCCTGGCTCTCTTCCCTCTCCTTGCGCCTTTTCCTTGCATCTGCTGCCCTTACTATCTCGTCTCTGGTCATGTCCCTCTGAACATATACCTCTTTGTAGTTCCTTGCATGCCTCAGTTTGCTCTTCCTTACTAGGATGTCCTCTTTGATGTCCTCGCTCTTGAATACTACCTTGATCAATCTCTTTTTGTCTCTGTTGTACTGGCCAATCCGGAAAACTGTTCTATGTCTCGTTCAGCCCCTTCCATTCCTATCTCCTTTAATATCCCTGCCACTGCAGCTTTGTCTTTAGTCCTCGTTTCCTCCCTTGTGGAGTCCTCTTGTTCCTTGACACCTATCACTACTACAGCTCTTTTCCTTGCCATTAGCTGGCTTGTGCATCTAGCTGCCTCCTGTGAGGTTACTGCCTTCATTACAACTTCCTTGACTGTGAACATTGCTCCTGGGCTCTTGAGCATTTCAGCAAAGGTTGGGCCACTTGTAGGGGTCCCTGCCATTGCTACATCTCCTGGCACCTGGGGGTTGGTCCCCTGGGCCAGAGTCTGATGAGGGCCTGTTTTTAGGCTTTTTATCTCCTCTTGTGCTGCACTTAGTTCTATCTGCAGCTTACATATAGTTTCCCTCAGGTCCTTCAATTCCCCACTGACTTCCTTCCATGCCTTAGCAATCATCTCCATGAATGTGTGTGTGTGTGTGTGTGTGTGTGTGTGTGTGTGTGTACTCACCTAGTTGTACTCACCAAGTTGTGCTTGCGGGGGTACAGCTCTGGCTCTTTGGTCCCGCCTCTCAACCGTCAATCAACAGGTGTACAGGTTCCTGAGCCTATTGGGCTCTATCATATCTACACTTGAAACTGTGTATGGAGTCAGCCTCCACCACATTGCTTCCTAATGCATTCCATTTGTCAACCACTCTGACACTAAAAAATTTCTTTCTATTATCTCTGTGGCTCATTTGGGCACTCAGTTTCCCCCTGTGTCCCCTAGTGCGTGTGCCCCTTGTGTTAAATAGCCTGTCTTTATCAACCCTGTCGATTCCCTTGAGAATCTTGAATGTGGTGATCATGACCCCCCTAACTCTTCTGTCTTCCAACGAAGTGAGGTTCAATTCCTGTAGTCTCTCCTCGTAGCTCATACCTCTCAGCTCGGGTACTAGTCTGGTGGCAAACCTTTGAACCTTTTCCAGTTTAGTCTTACACTTGACTTGATATGGACTCCATGCTGGAGCCGCATACTCCAGGATTGGTCTGACATATGTGGTATATAATGTTCTGAAAGATTCCTTACACAAATTTCTATAGGCCGTTCTTATGTTAGCCAACCTGGCATATGCTGCTGATGTTATCCTCTTGATATGAGCTTTAGGGGACAGGTCTGGCGTGATATCAACCCCCAGGTCTTTCTCTCTCTCGGACTCTTGAAGTATTTCATCTCTCAAGTGATACCTTGTATCTGGTCTCCTGCTTCCTACCCCTATCTTCATTATATTACATTTGCTTGGGTTAAACTCTAACATCCATTTGTTCGACCATTCCTGCAGCTTGTCCAGGTCTTCTTGAAGCCTCAAGCTGTCCTCCTCTGTCTTAATCCTTCTCATAATTTTGGCGTCGTCAGCAAACATTGAGAGGAATGAGTCTATACCCTCAGGGAGAACATTTACGTATATCAGAAACAGGATAGGTCCAAGCACAGAGCCCTGTGGGACTCCACTGGTGACTTCACGCCATTCTGAGGTCTCACCCCTCACTATAACTCTCTGCTTCCTATTGCTTAGGTACTCCCTTATCCACTGCAGCGCCCTACCAGTTACCTACTAGTCTGTATGTGCGTGTGTGTGTGTGTGTGTGTGTGTGTGTGTGTGTGTGTGTGTGTGTGTGTGTGTGTGTGTGTGTGTGTGTGTGTGTGTGTGTGTGTGTGTGTGTGTGAGCGTGTGCGTGTACGTGAGGGTGTTGTCTTCAGTTTACTGTGGGGGGAGGGGGGGGGGGGAGATCTAGGGGACTTAGCGGCTTGTCTGGTGAGGTCATATTAAGGTCCTAGCCTCCTGTCTACCAATTTCTCTTGTATCATTGAATGGAATGCTTTAGTGACTTTGATATGATAATATATAAACCCTGCACTCTGTTGAAGACTTAAGGGTACTGTTGGAGTACTTTACTGTTGGAGGTGCTACAGTGACGGGGTTGGGGGTAGGGGTGAGAGAAGGTTGGGGGTTGTGTAGTTTTTTTGGGTTCCCACTTGGGTGCCACGAAACGAGAACCCACGTGAGCCGTGAGCCGTATACGGTGTCTTGAGGTTCGTTTATGTTTGTTACTTATATCCAAGACTAACTATTATAATACATTAAGACTGTACACTAGTGGTGTACTGACTTATTGAGAGGCCTCACCATCAATCCACTCCCCCCACAACACAAACATATGATACAAGTACTGTTGACGTCTCGTAGGCCTGCTGGAGTCCACGCTGCTGCCAGGCGTAGATACCTCCCTCTTATTCCATATACCACCAGTAATCAGCTTCTTGTTCCCCTTAGCACCGGTATAGCTCTAATGCTGCGCGTTTTAGACTCACTTCCTCACTATTCTATTCACTATTAGTTTTCGTCTTCACTGTCACATCAAGTTGTGTACCCTCTGACCAATCAGTGGCGCCACGTGCTTGTCTTGACACTGATGTCGTACCCCTGGTCTTGACTAATTTGCACTATCGGACGCAATCCATGAATTTTGCAGTTTCTAATCGGTGTGTTGCACTTTGTATAATCACTAATCAACGAATTTTCCGTGTATCCCTCTAATGTCCCGAAATATGAAGCTTAATCGAACGAGCAACGCTCAACGCGTCTACCATCCCATGTCCCGGACTGTGTGTATCAATGTGTGTACACATTGATACTCACATGTACACGTGATAATCTATCAAATTCATATAACATAAACAAACAAACACACACACACACACACACCTAGGTACACATGTGCCTATGGTGCATGGTACACATGGATTATCACCCATACCAGGCCATTCTCCATTAATGTGTTTACTCAATAATAATCAAATATACACATGTTAGTCGATCAGATTCATGTAAAGCAAACAAACAAACACACACACACACACACACACACACACACACACACACACACACACACACACACACACACACACACACACACACACACACACACAGCAAACAAGTTTGTCCCAGTCCAAAAGGAAAACAGTAAAATGAAGATGAGAAACCCATGGTTTAATCAGAGATGTAGGCTAGCTAAGCAGCAAAGTAAAAGGGCATGGAGAAATTATAGGAATAACAGGACACTGGAGAGCAGAGAAAGATACCAGAATGCCAGGAATGAATATGTCAGGATGAGAAGAGAGGCAGAAAGACAATACGAAAATGACATCGCAAGCAAGGCAAAGACTCAGCCTAAATTGCTGCATAGCCACATCAGGAGAAAAACAACAGTAAAGGAACAGGTTATGAAATTAAGGAAAGGGGCAGAAGGATTCACTACAAACGACAAGGAAGTGTGTGAGGAACTGAATAAGAAATTCCAAGAGGTCTTCACCTTAGAGCAAGGAGAAATCCCAGAGATAAGAGAGGGAATAGCTAACCAGGAACCACTGGAAGAATTTGAGATTACCAGCGGGGAAGTAAGGAAGTGTTTACTAGAATTGGATGTGACAAAGGCTATAGGCCCAGATGGAATCTCCCCTTGGATACTAAAGGAAGGAGCAGAAGAACTGTGCCTCCCGCTCTCCATGGTGTATAACAAATCACTGGCAACAGAGGAACTGCCAGAAATTTGGAAAGCAGCTAACGTAGTTCCGATATACAAGAAAGGGGATAGACAGGAGGCACTGAAATACAGGCCAGTGTCCCTAACCTGCATACCATGCAAGATGATGAAGAAGATTGTGGGAAGAAAGCTAGTGGAGCACCTGGAGCGAAAGAACTTTGTAACACAGCATCAACATGGATTCAGGGATGGCAGGTCCTGCCTCACAGGGTTACTTGAATTCTACGACCAGGCAACAAAAATAAGGCAAGAAAGAGAAGGGTGGGCAGACTGAATATTTTTGGATTGTCAGAAAGCCTTTGATACTGTGCCACACAAGAGGCTAGTGAAAACTCTGGAGATGCAGGCTGGAGTGAAAGGGAAGGTACTCCGTTGGATACAGGAGTACCTAAGTAACAGGAGACAACGAGTCAGTGTGAGTGGTGAGGTCTCAGATTGGCGAGACTTTACGAGTGGAGTACCGCAGGGGTCAGTCCTTGGACCTATACTGTTTCTGATACATGTAAATGATCTTCCGGAGGGTATAGAATCGTTTCTCTCAATGTTTGCCGATGATGCAAAAATTATGAGGAGGATTGAAACTGAGGACGATAGTAGGAGGCTACAAGATGACCTAGACAGACTGAGTGAATGGTCCAACAAATGGCTGTTGAAGTTCAACCCGAGTAAATGCAAAGTAATGAAATTAGGCAGTGGAAATAGGAGGCCAAACACAGGATACAGAATAGGAGATGAAGTACTTAATGAAACGAACAGAGAGAAAGATCTAGGAGTTGATATCACACCAAACCTGTCTCCTGAAGCCCACATAAAAAGAATTACGTCTGCGGCATATGCGAGGCTGGCTAATATCAGAACAGCTTTCAGGAACCTGTGTAAGGAATCATTTAGAATCTTGTACACCACATATGTAAGACCAATCCTGGAGTATGCGGCCCCAGCATGGAGCCCGTACCTTGTCAAGCACAAGACGAAGCTGGAAAAAGTCCAAAGGTATGCCACTAGAATAGTCCCAGAACTAAGAGGCATGAGTTACGAGAAAAGGCTGCGAGAAATGCACCTTACGACACTGGAAGACAGAAGAGTAGAGGGAGACATGATCACAACCTACAAAATCCTCAGAGGAATCGACCGGGTAAACAAGGATAAACTATTCAACACTGGTGGGACGCGAACAAGGGGACACAGGTGGAAACTGAGTACCCACATGAGCCACAGAGACGTTAGAAGGAACTTTTTCAGTGTCAGAGTAGTTAACGGATGGAATGCACTAGGCAGTGATGTGGTGGAGGCTGACTCCATACACAGTTTTAAATGTAGATATGATAGAGCCCAGTAGGCTCAGGAATCTGTACACCAGTTGACTGACAGTTGAGAGGCGGGACCAAAGAGCCAAAGCTCAACCCCCGCAAGCACAAATAGGTGAGTACAAATAGGTGAGTACACACACACACACACACACACACACACACACACACACACACACACGCATACACATACACACACACTCATAGGTACACATGTGCCTATGGTACATGGTACACATGGATAATCACCCATACCAGGCCATATCGTGTATAGAGTGTATCGTGACCCGGCTTGCACTCCTCTTGACATGCCAGAAAGCATACTGAGGAAACTACTCCAAGCCTGCACTAAAAAGGCACCCTTCGTGAGCCTGGATGGGCACATGTATAAGCAAGTAGATGGGGTCGCCATGGGTTCTCCCCTAGGTGTCCTGTTTGCGTACATCTACATGGGCACCATCGAACAGAGGGTCTTAGTTGACATGGGCTGGAAACCGGCCATATACTGCAGGTATGTTGACGACATTTTTACACAGGTACCTGATGTCAGAGATCTGCAGCAGCTGAAGGAGGCATTTGAGCAGAATTCTGTGTTGAGTTTCACGTACGAGATGGAGAACAATGGGAAGCTGCCCTTTCTGGATGTAACTGTCATGGAAAGGAGCGGAGGCTTCCATACTGCAGTCTACACCAAAGAAACAAACATAGGAATGTGCCTCAATGTCAATAGTGACTGCCCAGACAGGTACAAGAGGAGTGTTGTCAATGCTTACGTCGACCATGCTATAAGCCTATATTTATCAGGCTATAATTTATTATAAAACCAAAAAAACGGCCAATCTACTCATAAAAAAATCGCCTGACACCAAGCAGAACGCTTTGAAGGAGACCAACGTCGTCTATGCCTTTAAATGCCCACTTGGGGACTGTAAGCTCCAAAGAACTCAGTATATAGGCAAGAAAACAACGTCTGTTTCTAGGCGACTAACAATGCATAAGCAACAGGGAGCCATCAAGGAACACATAATCGCTTCTCACAACCAGATCATCACCAGAGAAATCTTAATAAAGAACACAGAAATCATCGATAGGTACGGCGATAGCAGGCGGCTTGACATCAGCGAGGCACTACACATCAAAACGTCAACACCAGCAATCAACAGCCAATTAATGCACAACTATATTCTACCTACTTCAAGTCCCCGAACCAATATGGAAGCAGCAAGAGGAAGTATGGGCCAATAGACCTTCTGCAGTTACTTCCATTCATATGTTCACTTATCCAATTTATACCCATTGTTCCGTGTTCTGTCTTGTGTTTGTCACCTCACCCAAAACTTTTGTACCATATCACCTCATCCAATAGAGTATAAGTACGAAGAATTTGTGTGTAAATTAAGTCTTTGAAAATGTAATACGAATTACGAAACGCGTTCAGGCATCAGACAATTACAAAATTAATTTTGGAGAATTGTTATTTATATTACCACCGACAGTGAAGAAAAACATTAGAAATATTCAGAAGATTCGTGTTAGAATTATTAATCTTACCTTTTCGGTCATGTATATATATATATATATATATATATATATATATATATATATATATATATATATATTACATATATATATATATATATATATATATATATATATATATATATGTAATATATATATATATTACATATATATATATATATATATATATATATATATATATATATATATATATATATATATATATATATATATATATACGAGAAATGTAGGTGTTAAGGCAGTCTTCTCTATGGCTGGTGTAAATGCAAATCACATTAAAAAAAAGGGAAACAAAATGTTGACTGTTTGGCGGTTGTCTCCTGTGGTAAAGTGAAAGGGAAAAACACGCAAAACAAATCTTATAAATAATTAACTTTATACAAATATAAACAAAATAAAGATAATCCCTTTGCTATGTACAGTGCAGATCAAAATATATACAAAGACAAAACACAATATAAAATAAAATTATAATTACTTTACTCTACAATAAGCAAGACAAAAATTAGTTAAAGGTGCTGAGAACAGTGGGCTGGCTGAAACCTCTACTAGTATACAGGACGTAGGCTTTGATAGAAGCGTCAGCTCGAGAGCACAAGAATATTCTGAGGCCAACTGCTCATGCAAGATTAAATATAGATGTTGCAGATGGCGCTGGAGTCGCGTGAAGTCGCTGATTCACTAATGGGGAGAGTGTTGGTTTGAAGTGGTTGTTTGGTGATCGACGAGGTGGTGCGCCGACAGTGAGGGAGGGGGGTGAGGAGAATGAGAGTAGGTAGTGTACCCCCTGTAGAGATGTCTGTTATTCCACTTATATGCTATTCTTGAATGTGGTATCATGGTGTTGCAGAAGTATAGAAGTAACGCGATGTAGGAAGGAGCAGGCTAAATCTCTCTTGAAAGAGATTACTGTCACAGCTCTCCCCCGAAGCCTGCTCTTATGGGTTAAGTTACTTCATTAGACGGTAGAGTGGTAGGAGTAGCTGCCTCTACCTCGTAGACTCCGGAGAGGGCGTCTGCTATGATGTTATCCGAGCCCTTAATGAAGAATATCTCCAGGTTAAAGTTCTGCAGGTACAGAGCCCAGCGTAGAAGACATTGATTGCTGAATTGGACTTGTTGCAGAAATCGTAAGGGATTGTGGTCTGAATAGATGGTAATGGACCGATTACCTTGTAGGTAAGGTTCGAAATGTTGAAGGTTCAGGACGATGGAGAGGAGTTCTTTTTCTATGGTGCTATAGTTCCTCTGATGAGGCTTCAATTTGTAGCTGAGAGGAAGAACCTCTTCGCCACGCTGTTGCATTAGAACGCCCCCGATGCCGGTGCTACTTGCGTCGACATTGATGATGAAGAGCTTCGTAATATCTGGAGAGGCGAGAATGGGATTAGAACATAGCAGAGACTTTAGTTGTTCAAAGGCAACGGTCTGTTGAATGGTCCAATGATACCATTGCTTGGGGCTGGTCAGATTAATCAGTGGTGTCGCTACCGTACTGAAACTTTTTACAAACCTACGATAGTAAGATGCAAGGCCAAGAAAGCACAGGAGCTGCTTCCTGGTTGTAGGTTGTGGGTAATGCTGAATGGCTTGAGTATGAATGTCTAAAGGAGCTAGGCTGCCATTTCCTATCACATGACCAAGATAACGCACATTACCTTTAGCAAAGGCGGACTTGCCCAAGTTGATGGTAAGGCCAATTGTCAGGAGCTTGGAGAACAATCGTTGCAGCTGGAGCAGATGTTCGTTCCAGGTGTCGGTAGGCACAATGATGTCATCCAAGTAGGCGTAGGTGTGATCTAGGCCATGGATGACGCAGTTGACAGCTCGCTGGAAGGTGGCTGGGCCATTACACAGTCCAAAAGGAAGGCGTTCATATCTGTACAGGCCAAAAGGAATGGTGAAGGCAGATATTTCCTTAGTCCGCTCTGTGAGACTAATCTGATAGTAGCCCTTTAACAAGTCAATCTGGGAGAGATAAGTAGCATTACCTACGGCGTCAAGGATATCATCTATACGAGGTAAAGGGTAAGCATCCTTGATGGTCACGAGGTTCAGTTTCCTATAGTCTGTACGTAATCTTACTTTACCGTGAGGTTTCGGCACCAAGATGCAGGGTGAGGCCCAAGGGGACTCACAAGGGGTGGCCAGCCCATGATCCAGAAGGTACTGTACCTCAGCACGCATAACTTCCTTTTTGTACGGGCTGATGCGGTAGAAGGGTTGACGAATCGGCCGGGTATCAGGAAAGTAGCTGGATGTTGTGTTGAACCACATTACATTCCTGGGGATCATCACTGAACAACTTCTGATGTTCTTGGAAGACTGATGAGAGGAGCACTGTTACAGTCCTGCAAATATTTAGGAAGATCTGTAAGAATTTCCGAGTTGGAAGGTACTAACTCAGAGTTAGTGCTTCCAGGAGGAGAAGCAGGGAATGTCTCACTGTGGAGGTATGGATCTTGAAAGGTGGAGAGAGATACTAATACAGTGGGGGGTGTACCTTTATACTTCTTCAAAAGATTGACGTGGCACAACTGGGTCCTCCGCCGCCTATCTGGAGTCTCAAGAACGTAGTTGTGGTGGTTTCTGCACTCCTTGATGCAGTAGGGTCCTGAAAACTTATTTTGCAATTGAGAACCAGGGATCGGAAAATATGCTAAAACGAAGTCTCCTGCTTTAAATTTCCTGATTTTACTATGTTTGTCAAAATGAGTCTTAATTCTATCTTGAGCTTTTAATAAATTATCATTGGCAAATTTATGTACTCTCTGGAAGGTGCTTTCAGTTTTGAAGAAACTGGGGCACATACTGAGGGTCACTGAAGGTGGCATTACGTAGAGAGTCTTTAAAAGCTTTAAGAGGAGTACGGCACTTACGTCCGTAGAGCATCTCATAAGGAGATACTCCTAGAGACTCATTTGGGAGACTTCTGAAAATACACATGATGATGTTAAGTTGTTTATCCCAGTCTTTCATGGTTTCATTTCAAAATTTCTTAAGGAGTGATTTTATAGTTTGGTGACTACGTTCAAGAGAACCCTGTGAAGCAGGATGATAGGGGCTGGACAATACCTGAGTAATGTTAAATTCTTCCAGTGTCTTCTTGAAGAGATCACTGGTGAAGTTGGTGCCGCAGTCACTTTGAATCTCCCGAGGAAAACCATATTGTGTAAAGATCTTCAACAGTTGCTTCACCACCGTAGCAGCCGTAAAGTTCTTTACAGGGACTGCTATGGGGAATCTGGAATTTGGACACAGAATGGTTAGTATATAAGCGTTGCCAGAACTGGTCCGGTGTAAAGAACCAACACAGTCTATGATGAGTCTGTGAAAGGGTTCCGAAGGCACCGGGATAGGAATCAAGGGAGCCTTGGGAAGAGATGTTGGGTTTTCCTGCCATCTGACATGTATTTCACTGTTGTACATAAGTTTTTACATCCTGAATCATACCTGGCCAGTAATAGTCTTGTCTGATGGCGTGATAGGTTTTATTAAAACCGTAGTGAGAAAGCGCTCCATGGGCCAGGTGTAGAATATCGGGCCGTAGGCTGGTGGGAACTACTAGTTGGTCGACATTAGCCCAATCGTCATCCTCCGTTAGTTTACTGGGTCGGTACCTGCTGTAGAACAATTGGTTCTCTATAAAGAACCCAGGAATACTGTCAGATTGAGTTTCGGCCTGGAAGAATAATGGTGTTAATGAGGGATCCTCCCTCTGCAACTTACGGAACTCCAGCATAGTGAGATTCGGTGGCAGATTCTGATGGACAAGGGCAAACACCAGCAAATTTGAATACATTTACTGGACAAGGAACATAGACAATACATATACACATATAATAATATATATCTCCAACACTCTAAACTATTGTAGTCAGGTTGCACTCCAATACCATCAGGACTTTATCATCTGTTTATCAAGTGGTATCCTAACTCCTGACTCACCACCTAATAATACCATCCTCATCAAGTAGGTCAAGTCTTATAAGACAATATTGCACTATCAGCCTCACCAAGTGGGTAAATCATGCAGTACAATATGATATGGCGCTACCAACTCTGAAACATATAAATATCTGCAGGCATTTCAGCCTGTGGCTATAATTTAATAAACATCAACATAAATATTCCTTGATAAACAACAATGATCAATCAATCACCCTATCAGTCCTAGAACACATGTATGTCACTGCAGGTAATCCAGCCTGCGGTCATAACTCTATATTTAAGTAAAAGTACTTCTTGGCACAAAAATAGTAATCAATCATACACCTTTCACTGCGTCTTGCACGCTAATGGCCACCAAACACTCTACCAACTCCCTACAATTAGTCAACTAGAACTTCCCGTCCACATCTCGAAGTTTACTACCCTGACACAATCAGGTTCTTCCGGGTTTATCTTCCAGGATCCTCCGCAGCTCTTCCAGGCCGCTACACCATGAAGTCTTCCTTGAGCAACAATGGTGCTTCACCACTGGTATCACAAAAGCGTGTGAAACTTCATTCTACTACTCCTCTTCTCACAGCTTGAGGTTCTTTTCCTCACTATATGCCTGCTCTCCCACAGAGCTTAGTACCTTCCACAATCTTGGAGTCTCATCAATTACTCCCTCTCTGCTGGCTTCGACGTTCTCAGCAACTTCTTCCCCAGACAAACCTGCAACTCATTGACACGCCAATAAAAATGTTTCCCTATGAACACATAAACGAAATAAACCACACAATATGTTTACACCCAACATCTCTCTGCTCTCTTCATGCTGTGAGTGTGGACTGACGTTTGGGCTGGTCCATCCTCCGCCCGGCCCAGCGGCCCTCAAGGCAGCTGTCCTTCTCAGTTGCCCTCCAGTGGTCGGAGTGGACAAACATCGCTCCACCCTCCAGGATGTTCTTCCATCTTTACTCTCTTATTTTAGGCCTTCTGCCTAATAACATATGCCTAATGTATCAATAAACATTCGTTACGACCGTTGGGCACACTATCAACTATAGGCAATCACTGTAAACTGGTTAAAATTATGCTTACCACAAAAAGGTCTCCTGCAGGGCGCTCCTCGATGGGGCGGCGACACTTAGGGCGCCTCAGGCTACCCCCAGAACTGCTTTAACTGCTCCCTCAACACCTTCTGCAGTTCCTGACTTGAACTGACATGCCTCCGAACTTATTCCTCAGTCGAGACGTCTGTCCACTTCCTTCCTCTTGAAGGGATATCAAACAGGGGTTCCTCTCTAACAGGGGCTCAAACGGAGCACGCCCTCCCCTCACGATGTCTTCAGCTCAAGTGAGCTCAAGCTCCTCTCAAGCGAGCCTAACGCCTCCAGCAAACTCGCCACATCTTATATCAAGTCGTTTACTTATTTTCTTATTCACTGTCCAAATTCTTAAATTATCTATCAAATCCAACCAATTATTTTACTTATGAACCTTCATGTCTATATTTCTTTGACCTCCTAGTCAGGTCAGGCCTAATAGAATAATTCTCAAAGGGGAGACTCGTTTTTCGGCTACCTAGGATCATAACACTCCCTCCCCCTTGTTTTTGAGAATTATTCCAGTGGCTAGGCTCGAGATAACGCATCAGCCACTACATTGTCTCGTCCTCTTATGTGCTTTATCATCAGATCATACTCTTGGAGCAATAAAAACCACCTGGTTAACCTCTGGTTCGCATGCTTCACTTTTCTCAGGAAAACTGGGGAATTATGGTTTGTATACACCGTCACTGGGTCTCCTTGCCCCCTCACATACACTTCAAAATGTTTCAATGCCATCACCAGTGCCAAGGTCTCTTTCTCGACCGTACTGTACGACCTCTGGTGCTTAACGAATTTCTTCGAGAAAAAGGACACGGGGCAATAAATTCCATCACTCTGCTGCGTCAATACAGCTCCGGCCCCTATATCACTGGCATCACCAAATAACGTATACGGCACTCCAAAATTTGGCGACACTAGTACAGGCGCCTCGGTCAAAAGTCTTTTGATCTTTTCAAATGCTTCTTGCGCTGTTCCATTCCACTCTCACTTCTTGCTCTTTGATAGCAAATTCATCATAGGAGCGGCTACAGTGGAGAAATTTTTGCACAAGGTATCAACAATTCTTTCTTACTCCTGGGTACTGGGAAGTTGTCGATGGCCTCTACCTTTGTTCTTACCGGAGCAACCTCGCCTTGCCCTACTATATATCCAAGGTACTCCAGGCGGGCTCTTCCAAACTCTCTTTTTGCTAAGTTGATCGTCTTGTTGGCCTTCTCCAATCGATCGAACAAATTTAAAGGTCAATCCACGTGATCCTTCCAGGAATCAGCGATCACTATGATATCATCGATGTACACTGCACATCCTTTGTAATACCTAATTCATTACTCGTTGGAAACAACAGCCACTATTCTTCATTCCGAACGATACCACTTTATACTGGTACAAGCCGTCGGGTGTCGCGAACGCTGAAACCCTCTTGGCTTCCTAGGACAGGGAAATCTGGTAGTATCCCTTCAACAGGTCTATTTTTGAGGCATACCACGCACTCCCAATCCGATCTAGGCAATCATCTATGAGTGGTATCAGGAACGAGTTAGCGACTGTGACTGCATTCACTTTCCTGTAATCGGTGCAGAACCAGTACGTACCATCACTCTTCTTTACGAGGAGGCACGATGAACCCCAGTCACTGTCGCTAATCTCTGCCTAGTCGTTATCTAGCAAATACTTTACTTCTGCTCTCATCACCGCTGCTTTCTCCGGGTTAACTCTGTAAGGGTGCTGCTTGATGGGATCAGCACTCATTACATTTACTTCATGCACCGTTCTGCGGTGTTTTCTGGGCACGTCCGTGAATAACGACTTATTCTTCCGGAGGATCTCCACTAGTTCCTGGCATTGGTCATCCTCCAAATGACCCAGATGCTCACTAATCTTGGCCAGGCTTTCCGTATTCGATATCTTCGCGCCATCGGCCCTCTCTAACTTACCGTTATCCTCCTCTATTCCTTTGCCGTCTCCCACACAAAGCACAGTCGTCTGCGATGGGGTTTCCATCTGTTCATTTTCGCCTAGAGGTTATCTCTGTCATAGTACTTCTTTATCATGTTCACGTGGCAAACCTGTGCCTTCCTTGGACGATCTGGCATGTGTATTACATAATTCACATCCTCTAGCGCCTTCTGGATGGTATACGATTTTGCTTTCACAAAATCTAAACTCGTATATACTTCCTTTCGCCGGCAGGAAGACTAACTCCTGATCTCCTTCCTGAAGTCTCCTGTCCTTTGCCTTCCTGTCGTGATATCTGACCATCTCCGTTTTGGACGTTGTCAGATTTTCCTTGGCCAAATCTCTGGCCCTAGAGAGTCACTCTCTAAAAGTCTTTTCATATTGTCCCACATCCACCTTCTGCCTATCTTCAGTGAGCTGTTCCTTCAGTGTACCCATTACGCTCCTCACTGAGTGTCCGTACACCAAATGAAATGGGGTGAATCCCAGTGGTTCCACTACCGCATCCCTGATGGCAAACAACACGGATGGTAATGCCACGTCTCACTTACTCCCTTCTTCAGCGCAGTATACCCTCAACAAGTTCTTTAGCGTTCCATGGAAATGCTCCAACGCTCCCTGCGACTAAGGGTGATGCGGTGACGAGTGCACTTGCTCTACCCTCAATCCTTTCACAGTTTCCCTAAACAACTTCTACTGGAAGACGCTCCACTGGTCCGTCTGGATTACCTTGGGCATGCCTACCCACGCAATGTAGTTCTGTAGTCTATTCAGAACGGCTCGTGACGTCACTCTTCTCAGGGGGATCGCATCGGGGAAACGGGTGGCTGTGCACATTATGGTCAGTAAATACTCGTAACCTTTTCTGGTTCTTGGCAACGGACCTACACAGTCTATCAAGACCCTCTCAAAAGGTTCACTAAACGCCAGTATGGGCTTTAAAGGTGCCTTCGGTATAGCTGGAGCCGGCTTACCTGCACATTGGCATGCCTAACATGTTCAACAATACCTCTTTACATCCTTCCACACGTTAGGCCAATAGAAGTGCTCCTGCACGTTATTTAAGGTCTTCTTCACCTCTAAGTGCCCTGCCATATCTACGGAGTGGGCTAGTTCTAGCACTGCCATCCTGAACTCCTTTGGCACTAACACTTGGTGCTTCTCTAACCATACCTTATCTGCGCCGGCTTTGTCGGGTCGCCACTTCCTCATTAGTACGTCATTGTCTAAGTAATAATACATGGGGGACTTCGGACATGAGTTTCCCCCTTTCGCCTCCCTGATTATATCTATAAACCCCTCTTTCTGTCCCCTAATCAGGTCCGCTCCGTTCACGCTGAACCGTTCAGGTAGGGTCATCTTCATTTCCTGTCTCCTCAAATCTTCCTTTTTCTGAGCTGGACCTTCACCGAACAACCCAGACATGTCCACGTTGACCTCCCTTGGTGGAGTCGACACTGCTACATCATCTCCAGTGTCATCCTCGGCGGCTACATCCGACTCTGTCACTACTCAGGCCGGATATACAATGACTTGACTGTCCTCTGCTTCATCTTCGAGGATGCTGACTAGGACAAGTACCGCAGACATTCTGGTACTCCTCCGGCACAGCTTTTACTATCAGCTCTGGCAACACCTTGGACCCACACAAGTCATTCCCCAGGATCACTTGGACTTAAGGAACAGGTATGTTGGGGCACACTCCCAACATCACCTCCGCCGACAAATAATCTGACTTCAACTGGACAGCACACACGGGCATGTCACTCTTAGACAACAACCCATGAACCTTTATCCTCCTACTGCCAGCTAACAGTCGAGTGTTTCCGATTAGACCTCTCAGAATGAAACTCTGATTGGCTCTAGTATCTCTGAGGATACTAACCTCCACCTCAGGCTGACCCTCTATACCGACGCATCCTTTGCTAATGAACGGTCTATAATGCTCTTTCATCAAATCTACCTTCTGTGGCTTGTCTTGTTGTACATCGACGTACTTCTTCCGGGGGATCACACATGGTCAAGGTCACGACTCTCTTGCCCTGCCAACAATGTCGCATCATGTGACCTAATCTGTTACACTTGTAGCACTTTATTTGGGAGAAATCTTTCTTATACGCCCCCGAGTGGCTCTGACTCTGCCAACTCATATTGGAGTTCCTCAGGCCAGACGTACTACTCGTACTCTGTGGAGCTTCACTGGACTCTTGTCTCCTCGGCACATTTTTATTTTTCTGCTTACCTCCAGCAGGCAGACTCGGCAATTTTCCTTCCTGGGGCTTAAAATTAGCTGATTTGCTTGTCTGTCCTCCAAAACTTCTTCCTCCCCAGACTGCACTGGGTCTGCCGTTGCTGCGTCTCACCTCATTCTTCACTCTGTTTTCCCTTAAATCTCTTGTATGCTTCCGTAATCATATCCGCCCTATCTGCAGCATGTCTCAACTCCTTTATCCCTGCTTCTTGGATCTTGAACTTTATCTCGGGATGCATAATTTCTAAGAACTTTTCCATGACCATCAATTGCTTCAGGTCAGTGTAAGATCCTACTCCGTCAGCTTCAATCCATTTCTGATATCGTCTTTCCAGATCCCTTGCTGTCTCGGCAAACGTACATGCTCCAACTTTCATCATCTCTCTGAAGCGCTTCCTATAAGCTTCTGAGGTCAACTGAAATGAGCGCAATATGCTGTTCTTGACTGTGGCATAATCATGGCACTCTTCCAGTGACAATTGGGTGTATGCCTCTCTGGCAGCACCGGTCAATCTTAACTGGACCAGCTGGGCTCATTCCTCCTGTGGCCACTCTTTAATACTGGCTACTTTTTCAAAATGCTCGAAGAAGCTCTCTGCCTCTTCAGGCACAAACAAGGGAATGTCCTTTTCCCTAACCCTGTTATCTGGTGGACTTCTGATGTTCATACTTCTTCCAGACATTCTCGTTGTCGAGTCACCGGACTGCACTCTCCTGGGTGCCCCCATTGGCTCACAAGCAATCGAAGAGGTCCTGGATGCAAAAATCACTGATCTAAAGAGAATGATGGACAGGATTGACAAGATTGATGCCCATGATGCTCTCTTTCTCCTCACAAGATGCCTATCTCTCCCTAAGTTGACCTACTTTCTGAGATGTTCTCCATCCTACAGCAGCCCTAAGTTTAATATGTTTAACACCCTTCTGAGGTCCATGCTGGTGAAAGTCCTGAACCTCCCATTGGACGATTCTCAGTGGGAGCAAGCAACCCTTCCTGTAAGACTTGGTGACCTTGGTGTCCGCACAGCCTCCCAAATTGCTCTACCAGCCTTCCTTTCCTCCTCTCATGCATCGCACGACCTCGTCAGAGATATCTTACCTGCAACCCTGAGAGATTCAGCAGGAATACACTATCCTGCTTTCACTGAATGTTCAAACCAGTGGGATGCTCTTGCAACCCCAGCAACCATTATAGAGCCAACAAAAAAATACAAACAGTCCGGCTGGGACTACCCACTAGTGGAAAAAGTAGCTGATGGCATGCTCAGCGCCGCAACATCAGACAAGGAGAAAGCCCGCCTCAGAGCAGTGCCTGCCCCCCCATGCAGGAGACTTCCTCCTGGCAGTACCCATGTCAGCAATAGGCACACGCCTAGATCCAGAATCCCTTCGTGTAGCAGTGGCCCCTCCGCCTTGGTGCCCCAATTCACACTGAATACAAGTGTATTTGCAACAGGGTGGAAGCAGACCAATATGAACTGCATGAGTCGTGTTAGAATTATTAATCTTACATTTTCGGTCAAATTTAACAACATATGTTTACAAGAAAGACTGCTACCAAAATACACTAATATATATATTTCTATATAAATAAAAATCTAAATGTTCGTTTGTTCAAAATCGCTAATCTCCGAAAGTTCTTCACCGATTGCTTTGAAATTTTCACACAACCTTCCATTTGCATGCAGGCAAGATTTTATATACGTACTATATCGATATCACGTCTATGACAGGAATTTTTTTTTGTTTAAAAACTGTGTTTTTCATGTGAGGGAAATGTTCGAAACCTCTTTACCGATTTCTTTGAAATTTTGATACAACGTTGCATTGGAATAGGCGAGTGTTTTTATATGTCTACTATATACATGCTTCAACTGTGACAGGAAAAAACATGCATTTTTTGAAAAACAGTGCCAGCTGTAGGACGTAGGAGCAATACACGCTTTAATCTCCAAAAGTTCTTCACTGAATGATTTCAAATTTTGACACAATATTCCATTCAAATACGTACATGTTTTTATATACCTACTATTTAGCCGACACACCTGTGACAGGTAAAAAGATGCATTTTTTAAAATAGCATCATCTGTTTCACATAAGACCAACACAAGCTATTCAAAATATGTTACGATTCCATTTCAATGTTTCCTATTGCATTGATAAATTGAATTTTCATATATTTTGATTTATTTTAATTTTGATTTAATTATTTTGTGTGATGTTGCGTTGGAATTGAGCTGTGTTGTTTATCATACCGTTCATTTCGTGGGTATAGTTTATTTGTTTCTTTTTTCATTGCTTTTAATTTCTTTTTTTTTATCTGTTCTTAATATTTTTCCGTGCAATTGGTGGTAAAATTGAGTAGTGGAAAAGGCCCCAATGACCGGCAATTTTGCTTTTTTCCCATGCCGGTCATTGGCGCATGGGGTTTTCTCAAATTTTTTCCAATGCCGGTCATTGGCGCATGGGGTTTTCTTGAATTTTTTTCTACAAGTCGCTCTATGACCCCTACCATTAAGCTCAAGGGGATTAAAATGCCGGTCCCTGGCGCATCCAAATTCCGTTACCCCGGCATCGCCAATGGTCAATGACGTCACCAGCTAGCCGCTCAGCGTTCCTGCACAGGCACGATCAAGGGGATTAAAAAGCTGGTCTATGAGTCGTGTGTTTTGTGATACAACAGTGGTCCTGAAACCTAATGTAAAATACCATCAATCCTAGTCTATTTTAAATTTCCTATTTACTTCCAACTATCGTCCATTGCAAAAAGGGGAAGCAACACAGAGCATGAACTACCATGTATCTCAGCGTTCATCCCTGTAACTGAACCAGTATTTACCCAGGTCTTTTTTCCTAAATATAAATGTAAAACTTATCCAATTTATTCCTGTTCTGTTTCATGTTGATACGTTTAATAGGTTATTAATATCCCCCTTTACTATGACCATTCAGTCACACCTCTATCATGTCACCCCTATTTCTTCTTCTTCATCTTTCTAGATAATGTAATTTTAGCTTTGACGATCTTTCTTGAAGGATCGTTTATTATGCATAGGGCAAAAAATAAAATGAAAAAACTGCTATCAGTCGTTTATATGAAAAAACAGAGCCCTGGGCATTGGTGATTTCAATGCGTGTTCAGTAGTAAACCAATATTGTCCTTAACTGCATACACGTCTCACATTCGCTCAAAACATACCTCCCACACTTTACTGTGGCATATAACAAATAAAAAAAACTCATTCAGTAAAAGCAAGCCTCTCATGTTTTAAAATAAGGCCTTCTGCGGCGCGAGGCGCGCTAAATGCGGATCCCAGGAGGTTCACACATAAGTGTGAACTCTTAATTAATCTGGCTTAATACCTCACCTATACTCTGTGCTTCATCAAAGTTGATATTCAGCTACAATAGCTCGTATTTTCGCTCATTGCTTATATTTGCTGTTATTCATAAACCCTATCAAACCTTCCTAACCTAACCTAACCTAACTTATTATATATAGCAAACAAATACATCCTACAGTCCAGTTATTGTTGATGTTTAGTGACATCGTGAAAAGCGACCTCAGGTATAGGGACAAGGTATTGCTGGCTATTAGCACATAGGTGTCAAGGTATTACAGCGCCTGACTGGTCAACTATGTATGACGTCACCAGACAACCAATGCGACCTTTAGCATCCTACCTGTATATGTACTGTATTTGATGTTATTATTCAAAAATGACTAGACTATCCATCCCCTACCTAACCTAATCAGAGGACTAAGAATATACATTTTAGTCATCTACAACTGTAATCATTATTCAGTGATAAGTTCAAATGTATAACAGAAGCCCAAATGTCGTACTGCAATTTAAGCAGAATCGTACATCTGGCAGCATAGCAGGTGAGCTGAACATAAGAATAAAGGTAACTGCAGAGGTCCTATTGGCCCATACGAGGCAGCTCCTATATATTTCCACCCAATCTCATTCATGTCCACCCTATGCTTAAAACAACCAAGGGATCCCACTTGAAGTATTAGTTTACAATAATAGTTTTAATAAATAGCTCTTATTCTAGTTTTATACACAACAGGAATTATGAAACCCTATAGCTAGATATTCTACTATAATCCACAAGTAGTTACCACACATCTGGCAGTACAGCAGATTAGTGGCGGTGTTCAAAGGCTAGTCAACTGTCCTCACATCCATCAAATAGATATCCAAATGTCGCACCTCAATTCATCCATCTAGCAACTCAGCTGGATGTTAGCCACTATATTCATAGGCTAATCATTTCTACACCTCAAAAAATCCTAGTCTTGCTAGGCAAATCAGGTAACTTGTTTCTAAACCAACAGTCGCAAATACAAGCATACATACCTACTCATACTCCACAACCTATACATTCATAGAGAATAGCCTAGTTTGTTGCCACCATTTCCCTATTAATCAGATGCAATTTATGCCATGCATACAGAAAATACAGCATCTACACACCAAATATGCCATTTATGCACAAAATATATTATTTACACTCAAAATATGCCATCACACAAAAATATGTCATTTATAGACAAAAATATAACGTTTACATTCAAAAATATGTCAGTTGGACATGAAAATGTAGCATTTACACAATATTGCATGGACACTCAGAGTATGACATTTACACAAAGTACGGTATTTTGCACAAATATATGAAAATGCTTATGCATTTAGACAATCAAAAATGTGCTTTCACTAAAATTACACAATTTCACAAACATAATTTTCACAAAATACCCACACATTGTCTCATAAACCAAAATACACTTACACCATGAAGATTTATTTTATCAGATTACAGAGCTTACACAAAATACACAATTTTCACACACAAATACAGTTGCACCAGTTCCACTTCAACAATTTAAAAACACAACTTGCATAAATACACTATTATCACAAAAATTATTATAAAACATGGACAATTATTACACAGTTTGTGTAATTATTTTACATCTTTGCACAATTAATACAAGAAAACTTGCTATATAATTACTCAACTTGCACAATGACAATCAATACACAAAGGTATTATCCTTATCCTAACCTATAACTAGAGGGTTTAGACCCCCCTTTACCTCGAAATTGTAGTATAGGGTTAAATTAGGGAATGTTAGGTTTATATGTGAAAATATATTCCTACCTTAAATATATAGTATAATTTCGAGGTAAAGGGTGGGGTCTAAACCCTCTAGTTATAGGTTAGGATAAGGAAAATAAGGTAAATGGTAATTAAATAGTTTTGGTGAGTTATATCCCTTTCTAACTAAGGTTAGGTTAAGGATGGTTAAGTTGAACTGATGCAGAGAAAATTCCCATTATTATCATATTTCCCATTAACCTCCCTCCCCCCAGGTAATAGAGGTTAGGTTGAGGATGGTTGAATTATGTGAAAAAAAATATGCTACGAGTATGATGCAATGTTGAACCAAGATTTGTGTATCAGAGGTTAGGTTCAGGGAGGTTGGGTTGATGCATAAACAACACCTTCTTCCAATATATGCAATAAATTTGAAGTTAGATAAAGGGAGGTTAGGCCCAGGACGGCTGGGTTGATGCACAAATAACACGGTCCTCCCATATTTATGACAAATTTGAAGTTGGACAAAAGGAGGTTAGGTCCAGGACGGCTGGGTTGATGCACAAACAACACGGTCCTCCCATATTTACGATAAATTTGAAGTTAGATGAAGGGAGGTTAGGTCCAGGACGGTTGGGTTGATGTGTAAAAACAAAACACATACCCAACACTATATCTACAATATTGAACACAGTTCCAAGTTTTAAAGGAGAGGGGCTGTTAGGTCCATATCCAAAACATCACTTTTCTATGAATATCGTTACAATGTTCAACAAAGAACCTAGCAGGTTAGGCACAGTGCGGATAGGTTCATATCCAAAACTTCAGTTTTTGAAGAAAAATAGATAAAATATTCAACAAAGCTCCAAGACTCTTGCAGGTTAGGCACGGGCATTTAGGTTCATATCCAAAAAACATCACTTCTCTGAGTATATGTAGTATCAGAGGCTAGGTCCAGGTTTAGATGGAATGGATGAAAATGTGGGTAAAATGGGTTTTGGCTGTGCTATGATACACAACATTTAGGCATATTTGGTGGAAATTGTCTCCAATTTGATGGCGATAGCTTAAATTTCCCCAACTTTCATCAAATCTGCTAGGTCAGGGATAGGTAAGGCTATGTAGGGTAGGTTGGAATATGTGAAAACTCGGGTAAAATGGTCTTTGGCTGAGCTATGTAACAAATCATTTTGGGTATATTTGGTAGAAATTGTCTTAAATTAGGTTGAATTTAGGTGAGTAAGCATAAATTTCATGAACTCTAATCAAAAATATCTTGGGATATGCTAGGCCAGGTTAGGTAAGGCTGTGTAAGGTAAGATGGAATAGGTGAAAAACTTGGGTGAAATGAACTTTGACCATGCTAAGATACAAAACATTTGGGTATATTCGGTGGAAATTGGCATAAATTAGGTAAAATTTAGGTGGGAAAGGCATAAATTTTGCCAACTATAATCAAATCTGACTTTGGATATGCCAGGAAAGGCCGGGTAGGGATGTCTAGGGCAGGTTGAAATAGGTGAAAACTCAGCTAAAATAAATTTTGACCATGCTAAGATACAAAAACATTTGGGTATATTCGGTGGAAATTGGCTTAAATTAGGTAAAATTTAGGTTGGAAAGGCATAAATTTTGCCAACTATAATCAAATCTGACTTTGGATATGCCAGGTGAGGATGGGTAGGGTTGTCTAGGGCAGGTTGGAATAGGTGAAAACTCAGCTAAAGTGAGCTTTGGCCGTGCTATGTTCCAAAACATTTTTGGGTATATTTGGTGGAAATTGTCTTAAATTAGGTCAAATTTATATGGGATAACTTAAATTTCGCCGACTTTAACCAAATCTAGGTTTGGATATGCTAGGATAGGTTAGGTGAGGTTGTGTAGGGTAGGATGGAATAGGAGAAAATGTAGGTAAAAATGGGCTTTGGTGATGCTATGATACACAACATTTGGGTATATTTGGTGGAAATTGCCTTAAATTAGGTCATATTTAGGTGGCATAGCATAAATTTCGCCAACTTTAACCAAATCCAGGTTTGGATATGCTAGGTCAGGTTAGGTGAGGTTGTGTAGGGTAGTATGGAATTGGAGAAAATGGGCTTTGGCAGTGCTATTTGGTGGAAATTGCCATAAATTATGTCGAATTAAAGTGGCATAGCTTAAATTTCACCAACTTGAACTAAATCTAGGTTTGATTATGCCAGGTCAGGATAGGTGAGGTCGTGTAGGGAAGGACATATATAATATCTTAGGGTAATGAACTAGCATGTTTGTGAATAGTGTAAATTTTCCTATTTGGGGTTCGAGCTATATGGCAGACTCATATAATGTATGGACAGAGGCGACATAGGCTTGTATGTGAGGATATGGGATGCTCATATTTAGTTAGTTTAGCTAGGTTGAATTTAGTCAAATTTGCGTAGTATAAGTATATTTTTTATAGATTTAGATGAATTTAAGTTTTAACAAGATGCATTTTGATAAGATAGAGCAAATTTGTCTAAAATTATCATAGAAAATACTGACTTCACCTAACCCCACCTGCCCTAACATAACTAAGGCTACAACAAATAAGTCTGTTAGATGGCTTGAATAAATACATAAATATGGGTGGTCTGATTGGAGAGGATGTAACAAGGAAGGTATTAATAAGACATAAAAACAGTGGACATATGTTAGATGAATAGTTTAGCACTAATAATGTTGATATCTTAATGGAAAAAGAATGTGTTATATATTGAGTTCATCGGAAGTCATATGCACCATTTTTATATGTGAAATTCTGACTTTTGGGGAGTTGGTTAAACTCAGCATATTATAATTAATGTCCTAAATATACCCAGAAAAATATCATGTAAATTGTGTATTGTTTGACCTAGTTGGTTGTGTTTGTATTTGTACATATGTTGCACAATTAATATACTTGTGTATTAATTGTGCAGATTATGTATTTTGCATAAGTTGTATGATTATTGCAATTATGTATTGATTATATTTCTATAAATTGTGTATTGTTTTGTGCAAGTTGTATGTATTAATTGTATATGTTTTTGTATGTGTATTTGCGGAAATTGCTTAGTTGTGTATTTAATGAATATGTGCTAGTTATGTATTGTTCATATTTTGGTAAGTTGTGTATTGATTATATTTTTGAGCAAGTTGTGTAAATGTCGCAATTGTATTTGTGTAAATCGTGTATTTATGCTAGTTGTGTATTTTCATATTTGGGGTAGTTATGTATTGTACGTATTTGTGCTAGATATGTACTTGTGCAAGTTGTGTAATAATTATGAAAGATGTGTAATATTTGTATAAGTTGTGTATTATTTGCGCATGTTGTGTAATTGCATATGGACGAATTGTTTATTTATACCTTTGTGTATTGATTGTCATTGTGCAAGTTGAGTAATTATATAGCAAGTTTTCTTGTATTAATTGTGCAAAGATGTAAAATAATTACACAAACTGTGTAATAATTGTCCATGTTTTATAATCATTTTTGTGATAATAGTGTATTTATGCAAGTTGTGTTTTTAAATTGTTGAAGTGGAACTGGTGCAACTGTATTTGTGTGTGAAAATTGTGTATTTTGTGTAAGCTCTGTAATCTGATAAAATAAATCTTCATGGTGTAAGTGTATTTTGGTTTATGAGACAATGTGTGGGTATTTTGTGAAAATTATGTTTGTGAAATTGTGTAATGTTAGTGAAAGTGCATTTTTGATTGTCTAAATGCATAAGCATTTTCATATATTTGTGCAAAATACCGTACTTTGTGTAAATGTCATACTCTGAGTGTCCATGCAATATTGTGTAAATGCTACATTTTCATGTCCAACTGACATATTTTTGAATGTAAACGTTATATTTTTGTCTATAAATGACATATTTTTGTGTGATGGCATATTTTGAGTGTAAATAATATATTTTGTGCATAAATGGCATATTTGGTGTGTAGATGCTGTATTTTCTGTATGCATGGGATAAATTGCATCTGATTAATAGGGAAATGGTGGCAACAAACTAGGCTATTCTCTATGAATGTATAGGTTGTGGAATATGAGTAGGTATGTATGCTTGTATTTGCGACTGTTGGTTTAGAAACAAGTTACCTGATTTGCCTAGCAAGACTAGGATTTTTTGAGGTGTAGAAATGATTAGCCTATGAATATAGTGGCTAACATCCAGCTGAGTTGCTAGATGGATGAATTGAGGTGCGACATTTGGATATCTATTTGATGGATGTGAGGACAGTTGACTAGCCTATGAACACCGCCACTAATCCGCTGTACTGCCAGATGTGTGGTAACTACTTGTGGATTATAGTAGAATATCTAGCTATAGGGTTTCATAATTCCTGTTGTGTATAAAACTAGAATAAGAGCTATTTATTAAAACTATTATTGTAAACTAATACTTCAAGTGGGATCCCTTGGTTGTTTTAAGCATAGGGTGGACATGAATGAGATTGGGTGGAAATATATAGGAGCTGCCTCGTATGGGCCAATAGGACCTCTGCAGTTACCTTTATTCTTATGTTCAGCTCACCTGCTATGCTGCCAGATGTACGATTCTGCTTAAATTGCAGTACGACATTTGGGCTTCTGTTATACATTTGAACTTATCACTGAATAATGATTACAGTTGTAGATGACTAAAATGTATATTCTTAGTCCTCTGATTAGGTTAGGTAGGGGATGGATAGTCTAGTCATTTTTGAATAATAACATTAAATACATATGCCAGTAGAACGCCAAAGGTCGCATTGGTTGTCTGGTGACGTCATACATAGTTGACCAATCAGGTGCTGTAATACCTTGACACCTATGTGCTAATGGCCAGCAATACCTTATCCCTATACCTGAGGTCGCTTTTCACGATGTCACTAAACAACAACAATAACTGGTGTGTAGAATGTATTTATTTACTATATATAATAAGTTAGGTTAGGATGGTTAGTTTAGTCATTTTTGAATAATAACATCAAAAACAGTACATATACAGGTAGGATGCTAAAGGTCGCATTGGTTGTCTGGTGACGTCATACATAGTTGACCAGTCAGGCGCTGTAATACCTTGACACCTATGTGCTAATAGCCAGCAATACCTTGTCCCTATACCTGAGGTCGCTTTTCACGATGTCACTAAACATCAACAATAACTGGACTGTAGCATGTATTTGTTTGCTATATATAATAAGTTAGGTTAGGGTAGGTTAGGAAGGTTTGATAGGGTTTATGAATAACAGCAAATATAAGCAATGAGCGAAAATATGAGCTATTAGAGCTGAATATCAACTTTGATGAAGCACAGAGTATAGGTGAGGTATTAAGCCAGATTAATTAAGAGTTCACACTTATGTGTGAACCTCCTGGGATCCGCATTTAGCGCGCCTCGCGCCGCAGAAGGCCTTATTTAAAACATGAGGCTTGCTTTTACTGAATGAGTTTTTTTTTATTTGTTATATGCCACAGTAAAGTGTGGGAGGTATGTTTTGAGCGAATGTGAGACGTGTATGCAGTTAAGGACAATATTGGTTTACTACTGAACACGCATTGAAATCACCAATGCCCAGGGCTCTGTTTTTTCATATAAACGACTGATAGCATTTTTTTCATTTTATTTTTTGCCCTATGCATAATAAACGATCCTTCAAGAAAGATCGTCAAAGCTAAAATTACATTATCTAGAAAGATGAAGAAGAAGAAATAGGGGTGACATGATAGAGGTGTGACTGAATGGTCATAGTAAAGGGGGATATTAATAACCTATTAAACGTATCAACATGAAACAGAACAGGAATAAATTGGATAAGTTTTACATTTATATTTAGGAAAAAAGACCTGGGTAAATACTGGTTCAGTTACAGGGATGAACGCTGAGATACATGGTAGTTCATGCTCTGTGTTGCTTCCCCTTTTTGCAATGGACGATAGTTGGAAGTAAATAGGAAATTTAAAATAGACTAGGATTGATGGTATTTTACATTAGGTTTCAGGACCACTGTTGTATCACAAAACACACGACTCATAGACCAGCTTTTTAATCCCCTTGATCGTGCCTGTGCAGGAACGCTGAGCGGCTAGCTGGTGACGTCATTGACCATTGGCGATGCCGGGGTAATGGAATTTGGATGCGCCAGGGACCGGCATTTTAATCCCCTTGAGCTTAATGGTAGGGGTCATAGAGCGACTTGTAGAAAAAAATTCAAGAAAACCCCATGCGCCAATGACCGGCATGGAGAAAAAATTAAGAAAACCCTTGCGCCAATGACCGGCATGGGAAAAAATTTGAGAAAACCCCTGCGCCAATGACAGGCATGGAGAAAAAAGTTTGTAAAACCCCTGCGCCAATGACAGGCATGGAGAAAAAAGTTTGTAAAACCCCTGCGCCAATGACAGGCATGGGAAAAAAAGTTCGTAAAACCCCTGCGCCGATGACCGGCATGGAGAAAAAATTCGAGAAAACCCCTGCGCCAATGATCGGCATGGGAAAAAAGCAAAATTGCCGGTCATTGGGGCCTTTTCCACTACTAAATTGTGCTGTGTCGATTGATCTGTGTTTGAATTTAAATATTTCGCTAGTGTTTTTTGTTTTTGTTTTGAAAACACGAAAATGGACAACACGTTTATTTCGCAGCTCCAAATGTGCAACAAACAGCTGCGAATCCACCGGCTACAGCGTTAACTGTTTTTTTTCACGTAATGTCAAAATGACGTATTTGCGAAAACAATGCTATATTTGGAAGTGCCTACGTATTACTCATGGAATGCCAGTAGCAAATAATGTGAACGGATGAATGCTTCTTTCTTCACATTTTGTTGGTAAATGTGCTCGGTCCAACGTCTTTCCAGCAATTGAGATTTGTCAACTGTGTAACACATGCCACTTCCCGTAGTGCATGTCAAACTCTGAATTTATTGGATATCGACCGGCACTGGGATGTATGCATTAATGACGCGTCCAACACGTCACATCCAAATAAAATTCGTGTATTGTTTGCAATCATATTGACCACCGGCTCTCTGTTATCTCCAACAGAGTTATGGGAGAAATATAAATTGCACATGACTGAAGATATTATCCGTCGAATATGCAAGGTAAATTCAAATATGAACATGGATTTTACAGCAAAAATCTACAACAAAGCGTTCATAATGATTAAAGACGTGTGCTTAGAAATCGCGAACAAATTTCTCAATCAATTGGAAATGCAATCACCGAATCGATCTACTGCTGCTTCGTTTGATGTAGAATTGCGTTGTGAACAAAATTACAGCATGGGTGATCTATTGTCGTATGTTTAATCAAATATTCCTAGGCTAACGCTTGAGCGAAAAGGCATTAACAATCAAATAATTCAAACTGTCAATAACGGGCTTGGAGAAATCTTCTTAGATGCGCCAGAAGGAACTGTAAAACCTTCCTAATTATATTGATTCTGGCAGCATTTCGATCCCAAAATGACATAACCTTAGCTCTTGCATCATCCGGAATTGCTCTGACATTGCTAACAGGTGGAAGAACTGCTACTTCGGCTTTGAAATCGCCATTGAGCATGCAATTCATTGAAACTCCCACGTGCAACATTTCCAAAACATCCAGCATGGGAAAAGTATTCCAGAAATGCAAACTTATTGTTTGGGATGAATGCACAATGCCCCACAAAAAATCGCTCGAGGCTCTTGATCGATCATTGCAAGATTTGCGTAGAAAAATCAGACCATTTGGGAACGCAATAATATTGCTTGCAGTAGATTTCAGGCAAATATTACTTGTAATTCCTCGGTCGACACCAGCGGACGAAATAAATGCTTGCCTGAAATACTCTACTTTGTGGCACCACGTAAAGACATTTAAATTAACTACAAATATGCGTGTAGTTATGTTGCTACTGAAAAACGATTCATCAACTGAGATATTCTCACATCAATTTCTGGAGATGGGCAACGTAAACGTGCCGGTTGATCTGACCTCAGGACGAATTTCATTGCCTCATAAATTCTGCAATTTAATGACGTCCAAAGAAGAACTGGTTGAAAAAAGTATTTCCCAATATTCAAACCAATTATAAGAATCACGACTGGCTAAGTGAACGAGCTATTCTTGTGGCCAAGAACAAAACGTCTAAGAACTTAAGAACATTCAAGCGAGGCAATCACATACAAGTTCGTCGACACTGTTGTGGAAGTAGATAAAGCAGTTAATTATCCAAATCTTTTTTAATTCACTCGATCTGCCGTGGATACCATCACACGTACGGCAATTGAAAATCGGCTTGTCAATTATCATGTTGCGAAATATCAACCAGCCAAAACTTTGCAACGCCACGCGCCTTGCAGTAAAAAAATTAATCAGCAACGTCGTAGAAGCAACAATCTTGACAGGACCTTTCAAAGGTGAAGATGTCCTCATTCCTCGCATTCCTATGATTCCAACAGAAATGTCATTTCAATTTAAAAGATTGTAATTTCCAATTCGATTGGCGTTTGCAATCACTGTCAACAAAGCTCAGGGCCAATCTTTAAAATTCTGCAGTTTATATCTAAACACGGATTGCTTCTCTCATGGACAATTATATGTTGCGTGTTATATAGTCGGCAAACCAGACAATCTCTATATCTCCACAGACAATGAAACAACAAAACTACAATGTATACCCACATGCATTGTGAAATTAAACATATTAGAAACGTGCGCTTTTTCTTTTCTTTCTTTGCCATTTAACCAGACTGAGCCACAGCGACGCGTGGCCGGTACTGCTAGTATATAAATAAAAATGGAAATGTTCGTTTGTTCAAAATCGCTAATCACCGAAAGTACTTCACCGATTGTTGTGAAATTTTCACACAACGTTCCATTCGCATTCAAGCATGTTTTTATATACATTCTATATTGATGTCACGTCTGTGACGATAAAAAAACATGCGTCTTCTTAAAAACTGTGTTTTTCATATGTTTTTCATGTGAGGGAAATCTTTGAAACCTCTTTACCGATTGCTTTGAAATTTTGACACAATGTTGCATTCGAATAGGCGTGTATTTTTATATATCTACTATATACATGCCTCACCTGTGACAGGAAAAAACATGCTATTTTTGAAAAACAGCGCCATCTGCTGGACGTAACGGCAACACACGCTGTAATCTCCGAAAGTTCTTCATCAATTGCTTTGAAATTTTGACACAACGTTGCATTCGAATAGGCGCATCATTTTATATACCTACTACATAGATTTCACCCCTGTGACAGGTAAAAACCTGCGTTTTTGAAAAACAGCGCCATCTGTTGCACATTATAGCAACATCTGTTGCACATTATAGCAACATGAACGCTATATTAAATATATCACGAATTCCATTTGAATGTTTCTGATTGCATTGATAAATTTTATTTTCATAGATTTCGATTTCTTTTATTTCTAATGAATTATTTTGTGTGACATTGTGTTGGAATTGAGCTGTGTTGTTTACCATACCGTTCATTTCGCAAGTATAAGTATAGATGCCACACCTGTTACAGGAGAAACTATGCTTTCAATGTTTCTGATTGCATTGTTAAATCGAATTTTCTTAGATTTTGATTTTTTTCATTTTGATTTAATTATTTTGTGTGAATTGTGTTAGAATTGAGCTGTGTTGTTTTTCCAGACCATTAATTGCGTGAGAATAGTTTATTTTTATATTTTTTTCATATTTTCATTTCATTTTTTTTAACTGTTTTTCTTATATTGCAATGATAGGAACATCAGATCACTTGATGTTCCCAATTTTCTGATGGAAACATCAGATTATTTGGGAAGGCATCGGATGAGGGAGTGGGGAATGGTGGGGATGATGAGGTGACGGAAGTGAGAGATGGTGCGGAGGACGAGGAGACAAGGGAGGGGGTAATAGTGGGGAAGGATGAGGAGACGGGGGAGTTTGGGATGGTGGGGACGAGGGGATGGGGAAATGAAGAATGGTGGGGAGGACATAGGGACTGGGGAGTGGGGCATGGTGGGGAGAAGAAAGGGACAGTGGAGTAGGGCATGGGGGAGTGGGGAATGGTGGGGAGGACGAGGGGAATGGTTTGGAAGCCGAGGAGACGGGTGAGGGGAAAATGATGGGGAGGACTGGGGGACATGGTAGGTTGCTGTGGCCGAGTACTGCTAGTCCTAAGAATAAGAACCCAACAACGAACGCTCACCGCTCCTGACGACTCTGCCGCCCCTCCAGTTTTGTTACCTGCTCCTTGAGCCCACGGCTGCCCACAGATGATGTAGCATCCCCTGAAGGCAGCTAAGAACACAGTGACCCAAATGTGATTGAAACAAACGACAAGACCAACCCATGTTATCCCATTTCGACCTCATTAGTGTTGCGCCCTGGAGGAAGTTGTTCCCAACGTTCCTAATAATAATAATAATATTTTATTCAGGAAAAGTACATACATAGATGCAAAGTTACAAACATAGTGTTGGATTTATAGATAGAGCTAGTATATACAATACCTAAAGCCACTAATACGCATAGCGTTTCCAGCAAGGTGTAGGGGAAAAACACTTAGACTAAAACTTAATAGTAATTGGGAGAAAAGTATAAATTGTGTTGAAAAAATGGAATAAAAAAATGAAGAAAAGGGGGAACATGGAAAAAATCCGCAATTGTACAAGTTGGTCAACAAACAGCATTGTTTAGAATAGCAAGACATGGGTTGACATTTAGAGACTAAGGTAGGTTACATTCAGCTAATTAGGTAGTAGTTAGTTCAACTCTTAAACTGGTTGAGAGAGGTACAGCCTTTGGCATGATTAGGGAGGTCATTCCACATGCTGGGTCCCTTGAGTTGTCGAACATTTCTAGTTTGGTTAAGGTGCACTCTTGGAATATCAAATAGGTATTTGTTTCTGGTGTGGTGCTCATGGGTTCTGAACAACCTTCTAAGAAGTTTTTATGGCCAGGATTGACATTACAGTTCAGAGTTTTAAATATATAGAGTTCACGTGAGAGGATGTGCAGTGACTTAATATCTAACATATTCAAAGATTTGAGTAAGGGTACCGAGTGCTGTCTGGGGCCAGAGTTAGATATTGTTCTAATAGCAGCTTTATGTTGAGTAATTAGAGGACGTAAATGATTTTGGGTAGTAGAACCCCAAGCACAAATACCATAATTGAGATAAGGATAGATGAGAGAGTAATAGAGCGTCACCTGGGCAGGGCGAGGTACATAATATCTGATCTTAGAGAGAATGTCACCAGTTTTAGAAACTTTTTTTGATATATTTAGAATGTGTCCCTGGAAATTCAGCTTGTTATCGTTGAAAACACCAATGAACTTGCCATCTACTCTGTTACTAATTTGGATATTGTTTATTCATAGATTAATTTGGTTTGAGGATTTATTACCAAACAAAATATAGAAAGTTTTGTCAATGTTAAGGGTGAGTTTGTTAGCAGTTAGCCAAAGATAGACTTTATTTAGTTCAGTATTCACTGTAACATTTAGAGCAATAGGGTCAGGACTGGAGAAAATGAAGGTTGTGTCATCGGCAAATAGAATTGGTTTGAGGTGTTGAGAGGCATGTGGAATGTAATTAATAAATATGAGAAAGAGGAGAGGGCCAAGTAGGCTCCCCTGAAGAACACCAATGTTGATGGTTAGGGTTGGAAAAATGGTATTATTCACAGAAACATACTAGGGCCTGTCAGTAAGGTAAGACTGAAGATATTGGAGGGAGTGATCTCTGACTCCATAATGATGTATTTTAAGAAGAAGGTTTTGGTGATTGACAGTGTCAAAAAGCCTTACGTAGTAACAAGTAACCCAACAGGGAACTCATTTTTATCAAGAGCCGCATGTATCAAGTTAATCATACTAATTAGTGCATCAGTAGTGCTCGTTTTGGGTCTGAAGCCATATTGGCAATAGCTATGTATATTGTGTTTGGGTAGATTAGAGTAAAGCTGCTTGTAGATTTTTTAGCTTTTCAAATATTTTTAACAAGTTTGGCAGAATTGATATAGGTCTGAAGTTGTTGACATCAGTGGCATCACCACATTTATGGACTGGGGTTACTCTCTCTCTTTTTAGAATATCTGGAAAGGTTTGGAGTTCACGTTATGTGTTTTAGAGCAATGCAATGGCAGGAGCTAAAAATCTGGAGGCTTTTTTGTAAATTAGAGTTAGTATCTCAGCAAGGGCATTAGATTTTGTTTTAAGGGAAAGAATTATCTCATTAACATCAGTGGAGTTAGCAGGCATTAGATACAGAGACTACCTGTAAGGTAGTCCTTGACATTAGTACGGGAGGATGGAATATCATTAGTAAGGGATGTCCCAATGGATGAGAAGAACCTTTTTAATTCAATAGCAGTATCAGAGGCTGAAAGCAAACCGTCGTTATTGGATAGGAGTATTGGTTTTTTATTTAAAAAAAAAAAATAACCCAAAATATTGCAAATAGTGCTCCATGTTAACTTAATGTTGCCCATTATTTGGGTGAATTTATTTTCGTAGTATTTTATTTTGGCTCTCCTAATTATTTTAGACAGCATTGATGAGTAAATCTTTGAAAATTCTTTGGAGACGACTCCTAACTATTACTTCTTCTCAAGGTCATGATTTTTTTATTAATAGATTTAAGTATTCTCTTTGTAAACCATGGATTGTTTAGCCTTTTAGTTGTGACTTGTTTCGTTAGCATAGGACAGTGGGTGTTATAAAGGCTGAGAGTTTTCTGAAGAAATGTTTGCACTGCTAGGTTGATGTTCCCTATGTTACCTAATTCGGTCTCCTAGTTCAGCAATAAAATGAGTAAACATTTTATTGCTGCATCAGCAGCAGTAAAATTGTGTATAGAAGTTTCACTGTGCAGCCTAAAACTTATCTTCCCTTGTATCTCGAGGTTGTTTGTTGATGTTGGTTAGGAGAAATGTTGGGTAATGGTCTGTGGTTCTGTCAATGATTATCCCTGAAGTAAGTGGAGAGGTTATGTTACCAGATGTGGTTAAGAGCCGTGACAGTACTATCAGTGATTCTAGTAGGTCTAGTGATTAAGGGTATGAGGAAGCAGGAACTCATACAGTTGAGGAAACTAGCATTGTTACCACATCGACGAGCCTTTCCCATTTACCTGCCTACATTTATTCTGCTACCATGCATACCATGGGAGCCGGTCGGCCGAGCGGACAGCACACTGGACTTGTGATCCTGTGGTCCCGAGTTCGATCCCGGGCGCCGGCGAGAAACAATGGGCAGAGTTTCTTTCACCCTATGCCCCTGTTACCTAGCAGTAAAATAGGTACTTGGGTGTTAGTCAGCTGTCACAGGCTGCTTCCTGGGGGTGGAGGCCTGGTCGAGGACCGGGCCGCGGGGACACTAAAGCCCCGAAATTTCTCAAGATAACCTCAAGATCTCAAGAAGATAACCAACACCAAGCCCAGTATGGTCACTAAGGAAGATAGCACACCTATCAGGAATAACCCAACTAGCTAGGCCAGCAACAGGAATAGTGCGGTTGTCTCCCCCTCGGGGGCTACCGGGGAGGGGGGGAGGGGAACCGACTCTCCCCCTTGACAACAAAAACAAACCATCACAGCTGGGTGGAGCGACGTCATCGGCGTCTCCGACACGAACCATGCAACAATTATGTAACCATATGGAGCAACTTAAACGAGCTGCCGCAACTTGTTCCGACTTCAAGCGCTTCGCTGATAACCCATAACTCAAGTTATTAACCCAGATACATGAAGACCAAATATCAGTAATCGAAGAGCAGTCAGCCATAATAATGAACCTACAAGGTGAAGCTATAGTCATGCTCAAGAATAATCAAGATCTGTCTACCAGAGTCGGCCTCCTCGAACTGGAATTAATCTCTCTTAAGAACACAGTAACTATCAACCAGCAGAAATCACTAGAAAACGGGAAGAAATGTTACAAAAGTTTGAGAACCATCTTAACCCCCTACAACAGCAACACACTGTTACCCAAGACGAATCAGACCAACATAACTCCTTGTTTCTATCATTATCTCCTCACATGAGATAATGATTTCCCAAAAAAACCGACGGAAAAGACTGTGCTGCCATCCTGATTCGATAATTGCATAATGAGATGAAGTATTCAATTCAAGCAAGAATCATCAAATCTGCTTATAGAGTGGTACCAAATCATTTGGTGAAAATAACAGAAAAATTCGTGTGAAATTAGATAGCTGCTCCTGCAAGTCAGACCTTAGCAAAGGTGTAGTCTCTAGTCAAACCTCTGTTTATGTGAATGAATGTCTGACCAGGATCACACAAAGTCTCTTCTTTGAACTGCGGTGAGTCCGTAAAAATTCCATTGCATCAATTAAACATTGTTTTGTGCGAGATGGTAAAATTCTAGCTAAGAAGACTGACGCTGGGAAAACACTTATGAAATAACCACTGAGGTACACCTCAGGTCTTTCCTCGATGACTGTGGGATAACAGCCGAATAATCAGATTATAAATTATATATTTATTATTTATTTATATGTATACAAGAAGGTACATTGGGGTTGTGAGGAAGCATAGCATGGTGTTAACATTTTTGTAAAGCCACAAGTACGCGCAGCATTTCGGGCAGGTCCTTAATCTAACATAATATTTTAAGTATGTAAATTCTAGCAAAATTTATAAAGTGATAACAGGTACATTGTAAGGGAAAAAATGAGATGAGGGAGATTAATAGGTATATTAAAGCACATCGGTAGCTCTGATTGATTGCATTGACAGCTCGAATGGTAATTTAACAAAGATTAATAAAGATTAATAGTTTCATCTAATAACCAACGTGTGCTGTAGCTCTGCCTTTCCTTTCAAAAGGTTTTTAAATTTATAATTTTTGTTATTGTTTTTTTTCTCTCTCTCTTGTTTAACCCACTATTGTTTTTATTGTTCATTTCCTCATTTGCAGTTTACTGATTTATTATGTTGCTCTTACTGTCTCAATACAGTAACCTTTTTATTACTTCACTTGTTTTATTATATATGTGTATTTTAGTTAGTTTAGTACGTTTATTATGCACCCATACCCATCTTGTGGGCGGTAGTGGAAAGGGTTACAGAGGCACATAATGGGCTCAGGGACTGAACCCCACAATTCATTTAGCTAAGCAAGTTACAATCTTGATGAGCTAGTTACAAAATTTAGTAGAAGTCGTCACATCAACAATGGGTTCGAGATCGACCACAAGTACAGGTTCTAAATTAAGCAACTTACATATGTAGAGAGCTAGTGTCACAATTGATATGTTTGTCCTGCACACCGCCCCCCATGCAGTGGGCAGCGGTGGATAGGTTACAATCACTTAGTTACTACCTACAGTTTGCAAACTGGGGATATTTGGCTAAAATTTCTGGTAGCAGATCATTTTGAATGAAATATTTACACATTGCTGGAACATTTGTTATAGAATTGTCTCTGAATTCACGTATCTTTTCGCACTCTATCACATAGTGACGGAGGGTGTGCGAATAATTTTGTTGACAGTTTACATTTGGTCAGGTCTACATCAGCAGATAATGAGAATTCCCAGAGATACTTGTAACCGAGTCTAAGCCGAGCAGTAGTAACATCTAGAAATCTGCTGATTTTATTGGCTGAACAATAGATGCGTGGCTCCTCTTGCATGATAGTATGATGATACATGGAATTACTGGTGTCGATTTCACTTTGCCTCAGATCTACAAGATTTTGTTGAAGTTCTCGGTGTACTGCTGCTCTAAGATTGCTCATTGATAATCCAAGGTTACACTCAACGTCTCCTTTAAAGGCAGATTCTTTGGCTAACTCATCAACTCTATCATGCATTCGGAGGCCAACATGGGATGAAGACCAAATGAAATGGACTCTGTTACCATCATTATTAAGTTTGTTGTATTTGTGTCTAGCTTCGAACACGAGCATGTTACAGTTATGTCTTAAAGAGTTGAGAGCATTTAAAGATGATAAAGAGTCACTTACAATTAATGCATCAAGTTTGGAGACTTGTACACATTTCAGTGCAAGGAACAAGGCAAATAGTTCGGTCTGAAGGGGAGAGGCCCAGTTGTTTATACGGACTCTCCACTCAAAGTATAGGCCATCGCCCATTGTCAGGACAACTACACTTCCAGCTGCACCCGTTGTGCGGTGTAGGGAACCATCAGCGTATATGATTTGAGAGAGAGAATGCTCTGTGGAGAGAGCATCAATATGGCTTTAAGGCGTTGAGCTTTGCCTTAAGACGAAGCTTGGGCTGATCTCTAACATGTTTCTTGGGTGGAAAAGGAGGGATTGAAATTGGAAAGGGTGTAATCTCCCACGGTGCAGGAAAGTGCCGTTGTTGTCTCTCTTGGTACAAATTATAAATCTGATGCATTATGAGTTTAGTTCCAGTTTTAGTTATCCATCTGGAACAATGCTGACCTTCAATAAAGAAATTCTGGAGGGCTTCTGTGCAAGGGTTGGGATGAGTTAGCCTAAGCATTTTTAAACCAATTTGACAGTTAATTTCAGTAACACGATCAACAACGCTCGGAATATTTAGTTCCTTTCACATGTTAAGTATCTTTGTGGTACGAGGGTACCACAAAAATACAATGTGATGATGCAATGATGCACACTCCTTCAATGCATGAAGCCATATATCTGGGGGGGATAGCATGGTTCTTATTCTATGGAGGAGACGGTTTAGGACCATTCTCTCGAATATTTTGCAAATGCAGCTAGTAAGGGAAATTGGGCGGAAAGCATTCTCTTGATTTGTCTTGGGAATTGGAATAATTATACTGTTGGTCCAAGAGAAAGGAAGTTCCCCAGTAACATAGCTCATATTATACAGCTCAAGCAGGGGATTCCCTGGTGCTAAAGGAAGCAGACGCAGTATGTCATAAGTGATACCATCCTCACCGGGGGATGTGGCTTTACCTTTGTTTAGGGCCGTGAGTAATTCAAACTCAGTAAATGGTACGTTGCAGTCATCTGTCAACGAGCCTTTTTCGATCTCCGTAACCAGCATTTTCCTGAAATGTGTGTCGGGGGGGGGGGGGGGGGGATTATTGAAGCTAGAGGTGGTTGCCCAAGCATCGACTAACTCCTTTGCTCTGTGTAGAGGGTGAGGGTGTGCTACTTGGCCGATCTTATCGCCTTTAATTCTTTTAATATCCTTCCATGCCTGGCTAAGAGGGGGGGGGGGGGTGTGAGAGTTGAGACTGGTTACCTGGTTGATAGACTGTTAACAAAAGTTTTCCAGTTATCTTGCCTGAGCGCTTTCATGCGTTCCCTCGCCTTGGCTAGGGCTTTCTGAAAGAGCTTGAGCATTGCTGGCGTACGTGTTTCCCTATATGCAAGCCCAACTCGTCTGGCAGTGCATTTCAAAGTACGCAGTCTGGGGTCATTGTAATAGGCATGGCGTTTATTACCTTTCATATCGTTCCGACTATTGGATGGTGCGGAGGTCCGACCTAAAGGGTCAGCGAACATCTGAATGCTCTGTACTAGACCGTCATTAAATATCTGGAGTGTGGAGGGATCATAAGTGCTGTACCACTCTGACACATGAGCAACAAAGTCTTCACGTCGAGCAGGAGGAACACTGAGCCGTTTGCGTTCAAAAGTCCCACCTGGCAGGATGGTATTTCCGATATATAGAGTAGTAAATCTAGGGTGATGATCTGATAACAAATATATTACAATAGATGATGTGCACCAGACGTGAGAGACGTTGAAACCAACACAGAGGCCTAGAATGCCTCCACAATTATGCAATAGTTCAAGGTCGCCCACAATCTGCACATCTTGGTGACTATTTAGTAGCGACAGCAGTTGATTCCCGTTACCGTTACTGAAGCGAGAGCCACCAATGTCCTTGTGTCTAGCATTGTAGTCACCAAGAATGGTTGTTGGCTCTGCTTGAGCGCAGGCCGGAAGATCAATATAATTTAACTTTCCTGCTGGAGCATATAGATTAAATACATTGAGAACAGAGTTGCCCACATAGATCCTCACTCCATGATACTGTTGACCGGCAGTTTGTTTTTCTGGCAGAAGTTAATAGGGTAGGGATTGTTTGATGTATAGAATGCAAGAGTTACTGGATCTGAGGTTGTAAGAAACAAATGAGGGCAATTTCAGGGGTGAGGATCTTGCGGGAACTCTGCACTCCTGGAGACATACAATATCGATGTGTTCAGATGTTACTTTGTGATATAAATCCGAGAACCTTTTTTTGAGAGATGCAATGTTCCAGCTAAGGATGGAAAACTTAGCTAATTTGTGCATTTACAGTAATCATTATACAAATTGATATTATTAGTCCACTTAAAATATATATTATTTATTTCACTGCGATATAAGTCCAGGAACATTTCTTAGCTTATTAGCAATGTCACACATTTGCCTCCAATTGTCTAATACAATTTGTCTGTCATTTTCATCTATAGAGTTGTTTTGAACATACCTAAACACAAGGTTTCAAGATCACTTGAAATTTTCTCTGATTGGCAAGCGAACATATGTTTAGAGGGTTCAGGGGGGGAAGGGGGAGGTTAGGCAGTCATTGCTTAAAAGTCTCGTCATACACGTGACCATCATCACAATATCGCTGGTGGATTTTTTCTCATGTTGGAGTTGCTCTTGCAGCCGCTCCGTCTCCTGCTGTGACTGCTGCTGGTATTCCTGCCACCGGTCACGAAGGGCAACCACTGCTTGAACAGTGGAGGGACCCAAGGGCGAGGTGACAGGGAGGCTGAGGTTGCGATCTGTCTCATTTTGATCCAGTTCCTCATCCCCCACTTCCAGTTGACTGTGGTGTCCAGCTGTGGGTGGTCCCCTCACAGTAGGTGACATTATCCCAAAACCAGGAAGTGGCCACTCTACATCAGGGTCAGGTCCACCACTGGCAGAACCGGGGAGTGGCCACTCTAAATCAGGGGCAGGTCCACCACTGGCAGAAGGTCCAGCACCTGGTGCTTGTGGGGGAGCTGGGGTGATGGCAGGAGTCTTCGGTCTGGCACCTGTCACCTTGTGCACTTCGTAATTAGCAGGTGGTGAGTCTGGCAGCCAGCTGGAGCGATCATCACCTCCAGATGGCTCTGGACAGGGAGTGGTGCTGGTGCCAGCTGTTGGCAACTGCTCTTCATGGTGGTGTGGAGGGGAAGGCGAGTGTGGTGTCAACACCTCCGGGAGGCAGGTTCCTGGCACTTGACGGGCAGCCGCAGGTTGAACAGAAACCTGTCGTCTGGCCCCGTGGTGCTCTTGGTGATTGGCAGATGGCGAAGTATTTGGTGTCCAGCTGCTACGAACACTACGTCCAGGTGGCTCTGCACAGGAATTAGAGCTGGCAGCAGTACCTGGCAACCTCTCTCCCAGGTGGGCGCGGCCGGGCACCTGACGGAAAACAGCTGGTCGTTTGACACAGTCAAGGTGCTAGGCTTGAACACCACTCCTGCCACAGTCAAGGTGCCAGGCTTGTACACCACTCCTGCCACAGTCAAGGTGCCAGGCTTGAACACCACTCCTGCCACAGTCAAGGTGCCAGGCTTGAACACCACTCCTGCCACAGTCAAGGTGCCAGGCTTGAACACCACTCCTGCCACAGTCAAGGTGCTAGGCTTGAACACCACTCCTGCCACAGTCAAGGTGCCAGGCTTGTACACCACTCCTGCCACAGTCAAGGTGCCAGGCTTGAACACCACTCCTGCCACAGTCAAGGTGCCAGGCTTGTACACCACTCCTGCCACAGTCAAGGTGCCAGGCTTGTACACCACTCCTGCCACAGTCAAGGTGCCAGGCTTGAACACCACTCCTGCCATAGTTTATGCATTTTTCATTTACTGGGTAACGTTCCTTTGTGAGTTCAAAACACATCTCAGATTTATGAGGTTCACTACACACGGCACAAAAATAGTTTTTGCTTGTGCAGTACCTGGCTACGTGACGTCCCCAGATTTGACACTTATAACACCCACGAGGGGGAGGGTTGTAGAGGGCAATGTTATAGTGCCGACCTAAAGCTGCTCTAGAGTAAATTCTGTTCGGTATAGGCGTGGCACCTTTCCATGTGGCAGCTATGAGGCCATTTCTCGGACGTTAAGGATATACAACATTTTTATCACAGAGATAAACAGGCTTAATGTGTTTATTAACATTGAATATGACAATGGTTACTTTTGGACACCTTGGTGCTGCATTTTTCATCTTAATGCCTGCATACTCTGTGTTTAGCAACACATCTACAAAAGCACTGTCGTTTGTAACGAAGACATACTCACTTTTATCTCTAGGAAACTTAATGACCCTGTCATAATATGTTGCAGAGGCTTCACAACCACTGCACTTTTCCCTCTACTGTGGTTCCCAGAGAAAAATCTAGCCGTAAATGTTTGGCAGCAGCCGAATTGAGAACTATGCCTCTTCAACGCAAGCAGAGCTAACTGCCATTGTTATGGTGCTAAGGTTTCTTGAACGAAACACTAATGGTGCAGTGATTTGCACCGATTCAAAAGCAGCACTACAAAGCCTAAGTAGAAATCGGGCAGAAAATCTTGCAATAGTTGCTGAAATTAAGAGAGCTGTGAGAGTACTTACCAATCAGGGAAGAGTCATCAAGTTTCTGTGGATCCCCTCCCATGTTGGGATATGTGGGAATGAACGAGCAGATATGCTGGCTGCTGAAGGCGCTGAAGGAAACCATATTGAATACTTCATACCCAAGACTCTACTACAAATTAGAGGTATTGTCAGGCAACATCACCGTGACAAGGTAACTGAGGAAAGGAGGATAGAAGCACAAACCAGCGAATCTGTACGATGGTACAACATGGTTGCAGCTGGCCATCCCAATCATTATGGCCGAAGAGGAGGAGGACGAGGGAGAGAATCAGTAATAGCAAGAATCCGTCTTGGATACAAATATCCATGGAGATATGGAATGGAAACAACAGTTGATCAGCGAAGTTGCAGAATCTGTGGTGCGAGTGATGGACACCGCCTTGACCACTATCTACGTGAATGTGAACACCTGAGAGAAATCAGAAATATGTGCAGAATAATAAACCCCACATTGTTTGAGTTAGGAAAACAGTATTTATCAAATATTGATACTGTTCTTAAAAGATTCCTCCCCTATTTTGCACCCGCAAGATAACGTAAGATTTTAAGGGTTGACAGATGTTAATCTTCTTGTTTGAGGAGCTGTTCACTTGAGACAGTTAAGCAAGTCCCAGCTGTGTCTGGGTACAAGTGACAGGATGAACAACCCAGCGGGTTTTCTTCCTATTGGGGAGTGTTGTACATGCTGCAATGGCGGTGTGTCCACTCACAAGATGAGTGGCGCTGCCCAATAAACTCGCCCCTTGGGGCAAAATTTAAAAATTTAAAATTTAAAATTTGGGTTGGCTAGGTTGTGCCGTTCTCGAATGCTTACGGCGCTGACTTTTACTCATTTGCACCTTGTAACCTTATCATATGCACCGCCCTCTGATGTGTCGTGCGTCATCACTGAGGAGATCGCACCATCATTAGAGAACAATTGAGCATACGATGGTCCCCAAAGACACTATCTGGCAACGGTGATGTGCTGCCCGGCATCTCGCCCAGGACAGTGGCCATGACGTTAAAGACACAACAACTATATGCAGGGTATTACGGTACACTCGCTCCACAGTGAACCACAAAGCAGCACACCAGTAGATGGACTATTCACAGGGTGGAAGGGGCTGCGAACCATCAAACAAGCAGATCAGCAGAAATAAATCGGCCAGCCTGCATATATGAGGCTCCACTATTTTCAAGGTCACAGCGTACTTGCTGGTCCGCAAGCTAAATTTTAAGTTAGTGACATACGCATAAATACCTGGAGTCTGCTCAATACTCACAACAAAACTGAAATACACAGTCAACAAACCGTAGTACTTGAGAGCTGGCAGAGAGACATGCAATAAGCATGTTGATCATGAAGGCGTTCCTGGCACCATATCCTCCTTTCCTGGCCGGGCGAGGAGCTAGGCCTAACAAAGCTATAGTTGATGCCACACCAGTGCCCAATATTCCAACAGCTCCTTTGTTAATCCACAAAGTTTTTGTAATTAAAGTTTCTAACCCCCCTCAATCATCAGAGCACTTCTACTCATCAACTAATGTAGAAGTGGGAGAGTTAAGGCATCACTCAAAGTATCTACACTGAAAAGAGGCTGCATTGTTTCATGATCACTAGCGTCTCCGATCAAAGAAAAAGGCAATCACGGCTCAGCGGTTGTATGGCGCAAGAGCTATCTTTGGGTACCTGACATGTTTGGTTTAAGCCCAATAGGTGTGTGAGGAGGAGAGGCGTTCCTTCGCAGGCCAGCAACAAGGCTACAAATGTCACTTTTAATTTACTAGTGCAGGTGATAACCAAGTTTCAGACCCACCTGGTGTGTGTGTGTCCCATATTGGCTATTAAGCTTCGTAAATGCAGCAAGTCCAATTACACCACCGACAACGAGCGCAAGCGCAGGGGAGGACCCCACAAACGTTCATCCCCTACGCAGCCTAAGCCTACGCTGTCTCAGTAGAAAAAAGAAAGATCCTGAACCGACGCCCACCCAGACGGGGTGGGGCTGTCCGCAAGATGCAGCTGCAAGATGGCTCTCTACTCGACTATGTAACCAGATACAAATTCCTTGGTCTTGAGGTCCCACTGTACAGCAGTGTTGTAGCCAGACTGGGTCGCCAATGTAGAGAGAGGCTCTGTGCTCTCAAGGATGTGGCAGGCTACCATCCAAGGTATGGCACAATTGTGAGAATTGGCAAAATGATGTATCTCTCATATATTAGATCTCCAATCGATTATGCTGAACCTATGCTTGCACTAGTGTCTGAGAAAATGCTTGGAGGGTTGGAAAAGATGCAAAACGAAACCATGAGGATTATCCTCGGATGCCCCCATACAACTATATCACTAAACACAAGGAAGGAACTGGATATTTCATATGTAAGTGATCGTATCACTGAAATTAATGCTTTAATTGGTATCAAGATGCTTAGGCTAACCCACCCTAACCCCTGCACTGAAGCCCTCCAAGCCTTCTTTCTTGAAGGGCAGCATTCCTCCAAATGAATTGCAAAAACCGTCACTGTTCTCAGAATGTATTATATTCATCAGCTCTACCAAGATTGACAACAACGACACTTTCCTGTCCCATGGGAGATTACACCTTTCCAAATTACGGGGTCCCCTCTTTTCCACCCAAGAAGCTGATTAAA